>NC_034183.2:59671365-59914217 GCF_002021735.2 Oncorhynchus kisutch
TGTAAGGTGCCTCAGTCGAGCAGTGAATTTCAAGCACAGATTCAACCATAAAGACCTGGGAGGTTTTCCAGTGCCTCACAAAGAAGGGAACCTATTGGTAGATGGATGAATATCCCTTTGAGCTGAAGGTATTAATTACACTTTGGATGGTGTATCAAGAAGCCGCTCTGGATTTCACCATGAGGCCAATGGTGACTTTAAAACAGTTACAGAGTTTAATGGCTGTGATAGGAGAACTGAAGATGGATCAACAACATTGTAGTTACTCCACAATACTAACCTAATTGACAGAGTGAAAAGAAATAAGCCTGTACACAAGAAAAATATTACAAAACATGCACTAAAGTAATACTGCAAACAAATGTGGCAAAGCAATTCACTTTTTGTCCTGAATAGAAAGTGTTATGTTTGGGGCAAATCCAATACAACACAGTACTGAGTACCACTCGCCATATTTCCAAGCATAGTGGTGTCTGCATAATGTTATGGGTATGCTTGTAATCATTAAGTACTGGGGAGTTTTTCAGGATAAAAAAAGAAACAGAAAGGTGCTAAACACAGTCAGAATCCCAGAGGGAAACCTGGTTCAGTCTGCTTTCCAACAGACACTGAGAGTTGAATTCACCTTTCAGCAGGACAATAACCTAAAACACAAGGCCAAATCTACACTGGAGTTGCTTACCAAGAAGACAGTTAATTTTCCTGAGTGGCCGAGTTACAGTTTTGACTTACTGTAAATCTGCTTGACAATCTGTGGCAAGACCTGAAAATGGTTGTCTAGCAATGATCAACAACCAATTTGGCAGAACTTGATGAATTTAGAAATTAATAATTGGCAAATGTTGCACAATCGATGTGTGGACAGCTCTTAGAGACTTACCTAGAAAGACTGACAGCTGTAATCGCTGACAAAGGTGATTCTAACATGTATTGACTCAGGAGGTTGAATACTTATCTCATCAAGATATATTAGTGTTTTTAAATTATTATATTTCTTTTTTACAAATGTTGGAATTTTTCTTCCACTTTGACATGACATAATATTTTGTGAAGATCGTTGACAAAAAATTACAATTAAATCTATTTGAATCCCACTTTTTACACAACATGTTGTGAATACTTTCTGAAGGCACCTTATAATACTACATAGCACAACATTACACTATACTCAGCGACCTTTTACGCTACTGCTACTTCTGTTCATCATATATGCATAGTCACTTCAACCATATCTACATGTACATACTACCTCAATCAGCCTGACTAACCGGTGTCTGTATGTAGCCTCACTACTTTTATAGTCTCACTACTTTTATAGTCTCACTACTTTTATAGTCTCACTACTTTTATAGTCTCACTACTTTTATAGCCTCACTACTTTTATAGTCTCACTACTTTTATAGTCTCACTACTTTTATAGCCTCACTACTTTTATAGCCTCACTACTTTTATAGTCTCACTACTTTTATAGTCTCACTACTTTTATAGCCTCACTACTTTTATAGCCTCACTACTTTTATAGTCTCTCTACTGTATATAGCCTGTCTTTTTTTACTGTTGTTTTATTTCATTACTTAACTATTGTTCTCCTAATACCTTTTTTGCACTATTGGTTAGAGCCTGTAAGTAAGCATTTCACTGTAAGGTCTACACCTGTTGTATTCGGCGCACGTGACAAGTAAACTTTGATTTTATTTTATTTTATTACAGTACACAAGACATAGCGTTATACTGCACTACATTATACTATGTGACATGACATAGCTGTAATAAAGCCTGTGTGTAGCTGGTGTAGAGGAGTCCGGTGCAGGATGCGGGTACACCTCAGCCACACTCAAGGTACTCAACGATATCATAACCGCCATCGATAAAAGACAGTACTGTGCAGCCGTCTTCATCGACCTTGCCAAGGCTTTCGACTCTGTCAATCACCATATTCTTATCGGCAGACTCAGGAGCCTCGGTTTTTCGGATGACTGCCTTGCCTGGTTCACCAATTACTTTGCAGACAGAGTTCAGTGCGTCAAATCGGAGGGCATGCTGTCTGGTCCTCTGGCAGTCTCTATGGGGGTGCCACAGGGTTCAATTCTCGGGCCGACTCTTTTCTCTGTGTATATCAATGATGTTGCTCTTGCTGCGGGCGAATCCCTGATCCACCTCTACGCAGACGACACCATTCTATATACTTCGGCCCGTCTTTGGACACTGTGCTATCTAACCTCCAAACAAGCTTCAATGCCATACAACACTCCTTCCGTGGCCTCCAACTGCTCTTAAACGCTAGTAAAACCAAATGCATGCTTTTCAACCGGTCGCTGCCTGCACCCGCATGCCCGACTAGCATCACCACCCTGGATGGTTCCGACCTAGAATATGTGGACGTCTATAAGTACCTAGGTGTCTGGCTAGACTGCAAACTCTCCTTCCAGACTCATATCAAACATCTCCAATCGAAAATCAAATCAAGAGTCGGCTTTCTATTCCGCAACAAAGCCTCCTTCACTCACGCCGCCAAGCTTACCCTAGTAAAACTGACTATCCTACCGATCCTCGACTTCGGCGATGTCATCTACAAAATGGCTTCCGACACTCTACTCAGCAAACTGGATGCAGTCTATCACAGTGCCATCCGTTTCGTCACTAAAGCACCTTATACCACCCACCACTGCGACTTGTATGCTCTAGTCGGCTGGCCCTCGCTACATATTCGTCGCCAGACCCACTGGCTCCAGGTCATCTACAAGTCCATGCTAGGTAAAGCTCCGCCTTATCTCAGCTCACTGGTCACGATGGCAACACCCATCCGTAGCACGCGCTCCAGCAGGTGTATCTCACTGATCATCCCTAAAGCCAACACCTCATTTGGCCGCCTTTCGTTCCAGTACTCTGCTGCCTGTGACTGGAACGAATTGCAAAAATCGCTGAAGTTGGAGACTTTTATCTCCCTCACCAACTTCAAACATCAGCTATCTGAGCGGCTAACCGATCGCTGCAGCTGTACATAGTCTATTGGTAAATAGCCCACCCTTTCTCACCTACCTCATCCCCATACTGTTTTTATTTATTTACTTTTCTGCTCTTTTGCACACCAATATCTCTACCTGTACATGACCATCTGATCATTCATCACTCCAGTGTTAATCTGCAAAATTGTAATTATATGCCTACCTCCTCATGCCTTTTGCACACATTGTATATAGACTCCCCCTTTGGTTTCTACTGTGTTATTGACTTGTTAATTGTTTACTCCATGTGTAACTCTTTGTTGTCTGCTCACACTGCTATGCTTTATCTTGGCCAGGTCGCAGTTGCAAATGAGAACTTGTTCTCAACTAGCCTACCTGGTTAAATAAAGGTGTTCTCAACTAGCCTACCTGGTTAAATAAAGGTGTTCTCAACTAGCCTACCTGGTTAAATAAAGGTGTTCTCAACTAGCCTACCTGGTTAAATAAAGGTGTTCTCAACTAGCCTACCTGGTTACATAAAGGTGAAATAAAATAAAATAAAAAAAAGGACAGCAGATATGAGTAATAAACATATTTACTCTAGATTCCACAAATACAACACAAAATATTTGAGCCCACAATAACGGACCGTATTACAAAACAAACAATCACTCACAAACAAACATGGGGGAACAGAGGGTTAAATAATGAACAAGTAATTGGGGAATTGAAACCAGGTGTTTAAGACAGACAAAATAAATGGAAAATAAAATGTGGATCGGCGATGGCTAGAAGGCCGGTGACGTCGACCGCCGCTCGAACAAGGAGAGGGACCGACTTCGGCGGAAGTCGTGACAATAGCACTATATTACACTAATGATCTACATAACATGACATAGGCCTGGTGGAGATTCTACATAACACAATAAAACACAGGTTGTTTGAGTTCAAGGACATTCTGTTCACCACCACATAGGAGAGCACATTTAGTTCAGCCCTGTGTCAACCTCTCTCTCTCTCCTGTCCGCAGGTGCCTTAACTCAAGCCATCCGCAACTTTGCCAAGAGTCTGGAGAGTTGGTTGACCAACGCTATGATGAACATCCCAGAAGAGATGGTCCGCATTAAGGTGTGTGTCTGCTTTCATGTGTGTTGGGCAGCATGTGTTGGTTTCTGTGGTGAGTGTGTGTTCTTGGTGAGGTCTTGTCACGCTCTCTTTTCTCACTTCCTCCTCTCATCCTCCAGGTAACGTCAGCCAGTTCGTTTGCCCAGACGCTGCGCAGGTACACCTCTCTGAACCACTTGGCCCAGGCAGCCAGGGCCGTGCTACAGAACACAGCTCAGATAAACCAGATGCTCAGCGACCTCAACCGCGTGGACTTCGCCAATGTTCAGGTCCGTCTGACCTAAGACCTGTGGTTACAGTGTATAGTAACAGTCAGACACTGTCCAGACCATAGACGTGTCATTATATTCATATGATGCAGACCAGCACTGATGGTGATCCCTGTAGTGTTTGTTTGGTAGATGTAGTATAATGTCCTAAAGCTCTGTGTGTTGTTGTTGTCGTACTGACATAACACAGGTGGCCTTTGTTACCTTGTCATTCAACTACTATATTTTGAAAATTGTGAAGTGACATGATACTGACGACTCTCTCTCTTTCTCTCCCCTTCCTCCCCTCTTTCTTTCTCTCTCACCCCCTCCTGTCTCTTTTCCTCTTCCCCTCCTCCTTCTCTCAATACAGGAGCAGGCGTCGTGGGTGTGTCGCTGTGAGGACCGTGTGGTGCAGCAGTTGGAGCAGGACTTCAAGCTGACCCTGCAGCAGCAGAACTCTCTGGAGCAGTGGGCTGCCTGGCTGGACGGGGTGGTCTCCCAGGTCCTAAAGCCCTACCAGGCCAGTGCCGCCTTCCCCAAAGCAGCCAAGCTCTTCCTGCTCAAGTGGTCCTTCTACAGGTGAGAATGGGATTAGTCCCATGACTGCTAAATACGGTTGAACATTTCCAGTAATTTCACACATTTTCAACTAGAATCAAATGGGAATAGGCAGGGAGGGAATCCTCCAACTGGGAAATTTGGGGAAGGTCCTAACATTTTACAACGCTACTGCTCAGAGACATTTTTTTTCCTGGTTAGTCAGGAATTCCAGATTTGTTTATCCATGCTAAACCGAACTCTTCCTCCTCCTCCTCCCCCCCAGTTCCATGGTGATTAGAGACCTGACTCTGCGCAGTGCTGCCAGCTTCGGATCCTTCCACCTGATCAGACTGCTGTATGATGAGTACATGTACTACCTGATAGAACACAGAGTGGCCCAGGCTAAAGGAGAGACACCCATCGCTGTCATGGGAGAGGTACACACACATATACACACATTTACACACGCGCTCACAGTGGCCTAAGCCAAAAAAAGCTAATGTGCTGTTGATATTAGTTACCATTGTTTAGTTGTTACCATTCAATTGTTACTGACTCATTTCCTATGTCTCTCAGTTCGCTAGTCTTGGCCGGAGTTTGAACCCACTGGATCCAGACAAAGGTAACTACCATCCATGTTGTTTGATACAAAGCTACTTATTGAGGATTGCCCAATCCCAGATCAATCCCTACCCCTTACGCATTTGTGGTGATCTGAGGGCATAGGGGGTAGGGGTTAGGGACTCATTTGGGATTGGGCAGTCTATTCCTATAACCATGGTTTCTGATATTAACCTTCATCCCACGTGTGTCTGTCTTCCAGAAGAGGAAGAGGAGGAGGAAGAGGAGAGCGATGACGAGTGTCAGGAGCTGTCTCTGCCCTCTGACGGGGCGGGGCTGGGGGAGGAGTCTCTGGAGCCACCTACCAAGCTGGCCAGAACCGACCAGAGAGTACTCTTCACCACGGGCCAGGACTGAACACACACACACACACACACACTGATACACACATGCACAAACACACTTCCATTCACAGACTGACTTACACAAATACTCACACATAACTGCATTGATTTATAAACATTTGTATACACACATACACCAAGATACCCTTGTATACACTAATATGTACACTAGAGGTTGACACGGGAGTGAAAATTCATTCCTGTTCTGTCTTGTCCTGTAAAAAAATGTTCCCTGTAATGCCCGGATCCTGCAGCGTTTCTATAACCCCGGAACTTTCCTGTCCCATTCTGATAAATATCACTCCCGTCCCATGCAGATTTTTACACACACAAATCATTTATTCCGTTACGCCTCGATCACACCAATAGCGTCATTGCATTTTGGTACACAAGATGTAAATTCATTTCCACTGGAACACTGTGTTGCCTTGCAGCATTGTGTTGCAGAGGCAGTTGCAGTGCGTTCTGTGTGGTGGAAGCGTTGGAGTTATCGAATGTATGCATCAGACTGTATGTGAAGACGGCCTGACAGAAATGGCAGCAGAAGGTGAAGGTTGAACTTTTGTTGAACACATCCAGATGATGCTGCGTACCATTTTGCATAATGACACTATCGTGTGATCGGGGCGTAGAGTAGTGGCTGGCTCCAACTGAAGCGAGGTGTGAGAGTGAGCTGGAAGGAAGGAAATTATCATTCGATTTTTGTCATTAAGTGAACGATATTAGGCCTACACAGTTTATTTTAATTAAATGCTCCACACATTACCATCCTGTGGTTTGTCGATCCTGTGCTGTCCCGAACATGACTCTAGAACTTCCCATTCCTGACAGACCTGTTCCCATGTCAACCTCTAATGTAGTTTCTACACACATTTGAGTGTAGATACTGTACACACACACACACACACACATGTTCATACACTCAATAAAAATGTCTGCAGTCTCTACACATAGATGCTGACCCATCAGTACACAGACACAGTCCCAATAAGGTCTGTATGGCACAAGTCTGCTGTAAGCACAGATACCACACATGCATGGATGGGCACACAATCACCGGTCCGGCATTGCTGCACAAAGGACACAGGGTGAACTTACACACACACGCCCACGCCCAACCCATGGAGTGAAGAGAAAGTGTTTGTTGTCACTTGAATGGATCTGTGTATTGAACAAGGACCTGCCATGTTTCTCTGTATTGGTGTCACTGGCTGACAGCAGGGCAGTGCAATGTACATGCCAACCTAAACTACCCTCCAACAACTGTCTGCTGTACCAAGGTGGTCCTGAAGATGTGATGGTTAACAGTGTGTCCTCCCTTACCCAACCCTTCTGTATAGGGAGGAACGGAGGGAGGAAGAGGAAATGGCTGCTTACGATTCTGCAGTTCTAAATTGTTAATTTAGCTCTCACTCTCATGTCAATCAAAGCCCAAGAGCCAGTCAGAAGGAGATGGGGCATGTGGGTGACAGCAGATAGACTGTAAAGAGAGTTGTTGTGTGTGATGCTTGTGGTGTGTGCGTGTGTGCTGGGGTCCTACTGCTGTGCTGTATTTTTAGGGTGCGATTGAACATGCGTGGATTTATGTGATTGTGTGTGTGTGTCTTGTAACGTGTGTCTGGTTGTACGATTGTTGAGTCTGTGCTTCAGGAGAAGTGTTGACTGTATATTTGGTGGATATTTTCAAAGGCATTCAAAATCATTTGGGGTGAATGTTTTTATTGGTTCTTTTTCATTTGATTTGTTCCTTTCCTGAAAAAGAGTGTCATGGTTTTGGGGGTTCCTGTTACAACCACTCACACACGCACACAAAAGATAAAACCCTGGTTTAAAGGTGTTTCCATGTCAACCCCACAGATGTGGAACAGTAGTCCCACGATTTCTCTCCGCTGCAGTGTCCATCTGCCTCTGCTGCTGAATGTGCAGTTCTGTAAAGAGAGATCAGTTCAATATATATTCCTGTTTGTGTTTTCAAGTGCTTCATTGCCATCTGTTTTATTGGTTTCTGTTGAGACCTTTGTGGCCTCTTGTTGTCCACACGTCATTGCGCCAGCCTTATTTTTTATGTTTGTTTATCTTTTTCATTTCTGTACCAGACATTTCTGATTTCAAATAATTACTTTGTTTACATATTCCAGGAAGGACTGTGCTGGACTGAGTTAAAATGCGATAATATAATTATATATATGTGTGTCACTCTATTTCCTTTTCATTGTCACAAAGTGAACCTTTCTTGTCTGGTGATGTGGTGTCAATCTGTCACACACTAAGTATATGTTGTGTGTATGTGTATTTACTGAGAGTCGTTATTGAGTGTGAGTGTGTATGTTTGATTTCAGTTCTCCTCAAATGAGCTCTCCATACATACACACGCCAAGGGTCCTGCTTCGTTTGCACAGTCACAGTCAATAACTGTCCTTTTATATGGTGAGATGTCAGTAGCCTGATCCCAAATATGTTTGTACTATCTTGCCAACTCCTGGTTTGACAATGACCATATAAGTTGGAGAGACAGCACAAACTGATCGGGTACCAGGCTAGAATATAACAATTCTGCCTATTTATCACAGACAGTCTCCAATTCGAGATCCCTATAGATCTCTTTCATGTACAGTACTGTATATCTGTGTCTGATGGAATCGCAGCACACAGGTGTAAGGTATTCTGAGGAAGACCCTTACAGTCAGTGCCATTGTTGTATGGGTTTAGCATGGTCCCAGATCTGTTTGTGCTGTCTTATAGAAGTTGGAATGACAGCACAAGCAGATCTGGGGTCAGGCTCGATGTGAAACGAGACAGGTGAATCAGACACCCTATCTTCCTCTACATCTCTCATTCTGTCTCACTCGTTTCCTTCCTGCTAATGTTTTTCTGCTGTTGTTTTGTTGTTGAAGCCATTTTCATAGAACATTGTCCACCACGATCAGTTCGGTTGTTGAACATGTATTGTATAAACATTTCATTGCATTTAAGTGTCACAAGAATGTTTTCAAAGGCAGCAATGAATATCTTGAGCACGTAGTGTGGACCTCTAAACCAGCATGTTTAACACTCTGGGGTGTCTGCTGCTACCACAGCTGATGATATATCCTCCCATGTCCTGCGGATCTCCCTATACGATGGCCATTCTTTTCCAGACAAAAATGTTTGTCATTTTTATAGAGTTCAGTTTCTTACTTCTAAAAGCAAAAATGGTATTGTGTGGCAGTGTTTTATGAATTTGGTCAAATACACGTATGACTGTGCCTTTGGGAGGTTGTAGAATGCACTTCAAATGTTTTTAATTTTAAAGATATAAAATAAATTAAGAATTTTTTAAGTTGTCACACCCTTGCCCTTGTTTTCTCCTCTGAAATGTACAGACTAGTTTCCGTTGGAGCAGGATGTGGGGACTCTACACTGTGATGCACAAAGACTGTACTTTCCATCACAGTGGCTGTGGTGCATTCATTAGTGCAAACTGTTTCAGAAAATAAATGTTTATATTGGACAAATTTATGTAGGTCCCCACCCATTTCGTCCAGTTTAATTCCGTTTGGTTCCTAGTAAATACACCCCTCGTCTGTCACATAGTCTTTGTGGTAAGCACTGCTCAGAATCAAATATAAATTTTTCACATTCTTACTTACAAAAGAGCTCAGGTTCAGCTTCCTGTCCCCTTTCGGTGTGACAGGAATTGAGAAACTGTAATACTAACACACACACACCACACACAAACAACCACAGTAAATACATTTTCCTGAAAACAGACTGTGGTCAAGTTACGATGGGGTCTTAACCTACATTGTAATAGACTGTGGTGAAAGCACATTGGAAGGCTTTAAGTGGTTTACTTACTCTTTGATAGGCATTTAGTTAATGTGTTGTTGTTGTCTACATGCTGATACTACTACAGTTAAGGTAGTCTCGCTGCTCTCGCATAGCCAAACAGGCACTAATTAACCTAGAACTCTGGAAGTAAATAGGAATTTGTTCTTAACTGACTTAAAGGTTCAATTAAAAAGTGAGGCTACATGAGGCAGCTCTCTAGTGGCCCCTAGTGGTAGGAATGGAATAGTAATTTAACTAGGCCTACTCCAGCCAAACCCGGACGACACTGGGCCAATTGTGCGCTGCCCTATGGAACTCCCAGTCACGGCCGGATGTTATACAGCCTGGAATCGAACCAGGTACTGTAGTGACGCCTCTTGCACTGACCAACTGACAGGTGTCTTCCCTGACATTTTCAACATGCCCCTGATTGAGTCTGTAATACCAACATGTTTCAAGCAGACCACTATAGTCCCTGTGCCCAAGAACACAAAGGCAACCTGCCTAAATGACTACAGACCAGTAGCACTCACGTCTGTAGCAATGAAAGGCCGGTAATGGCTCACATCAACACCATTATCCCAGAAACCCTAGACCGACTCCAATTTGCATACCACCCAAACAGATCCACAGATGATGCAATCTCTATTGCACTCCACACTGCCCTTTTCCACCTGGACAAAAGGAACACCTATGTGAGAATGCTATTCATTGACCTCAGCTCAGCGTTCAACACCATAATACCCTCAAAGCTCATCACTAAGCTAAGGATCTTGGGACTAAACACCTCCCTCTGCAACTGGATCCTGGACTTCCTGACTGGCCGCCCCCAGGTGGTGAGGGTAGGTAGCAACACATCTGCCACGCTGATCCTCAACACTGGAGCCCCCCAGGGGTGCGTGCTCAGTCCCCTCCTGTACTCCCTGTTTACTCACGACTGCATGGCCAGGCATGACTCCAACACCATCATTAAGTTTGCAGATGACAAAACAGTGGTAGGCCTGATCACCGACAACGGGAAAGCCTATAGGGAGGAGGTCAGAGACCTAGCCGGATGGTGCCAGAATAGCAACCTATCCCTCAACGTAATCAAGACTAAGGAGATGATTGTGGACTACAGGAAAAGGAGGACCGAGTACGCCCCCATTCTCATCGACGGGGCTGTAGTGGAGCAGGTTGAGTGCTTCAAGTTCCTTGGTGTCCACATCACCAACAAACTAGAATGTTCCAAACACACTAAGACAGTCGTGAAGAGGGCACAACAAAGCCTATTCCCCCTCAGGAATCTAAAAAGATTTGACATGGGTCCTCAGATCCACAAAAGTTTCTACAGCTGCAACATCGGGAGGCATCCTGACTGGTTGCATCACTGCCTGGTAGGGCAATTGCTCAGCCTCCTACCGCAAGGCACAACAGAGGGTAGTGCGTACGGCCCAGTTCATCACTGGGGCTAAGCTGCCTGCCATCCAGAACTTCTACACCAGGCAGTGTCAGAGGAAGGCCCTAAAAATTGTCAAAGACCCCAGCCACCCCAGTCATAGACGGTTCTCTCTACTACCCCATGGCAAGCCGTACCGGAGTGCCAAGTCTAGGACAAAAAGGCTTCGCAAACAGTTTTTACCCCCAAACCATATGACTCCTGAACAGGTAATCAAATGGCTACCCAGACGATTTGCATTGTGTGCCCCCCCAACAACTCTTTTACACTGCTGCTACTCTCTGTTTATCATATATATATACCATACCAAGATGGCATAGCAGTCAGACGTCCTTTGTCCTCGTCTTGTCGTGTCCCGTGTATATATATATTTACATATTTTCTTCGCATATCTTTTCATATATTTTTTTCCCAAAATACTCAACTTCAAAACACTCTCCTGCAACCCGCCTCACCAATTATATTAAAAAAAAAAGTATTATTCACCTCAAATCTGAAATCCGCAATAGAAGCTAGCCAGAAGCTAGCCAGTTTACTGGCTAACGTTAGTATTCAGCTAACCACGGTTGGTGGTCATCAGTTATCCTTTAGCTCGAAAAGCTACCGCCAGTTTTGTACAACGAGACTCAGACCAGAGCATACCGGACATATTTTCTCTCCATATCCCCGGATTTCTACCGCAAGCTCTGGACATTTACACCTGGATCTTGCAGCTAGCTAGCTGCTATCCGAGTGACTATTGGCTTACGTCGGTCCCGGAGCAAACATCAATTATTCCGGAGCTAGCCAACTGAAGAGTTCCATCGGCCCCTTCTGGGCTACAATCACCTATCCGGACCCGTTTTACTGCCGATGCAGAGCCCCACCGGGCCTTCACGACTGGACTACCGACGTTATCTGCCCGATTGAATTATTCAACTGGCCCCTCCGTCGCGACGTTACCTGAATGCCCATCTGCGGCCCGCTGTCTTATCGGCTGCTATCTGAATAGGTCTATCGAACAATTTTCTTGGGTCACTATAACTACAACATTTTCAGACAAGATAGAACGGCCAAAGGGGTGGTGTTGCAATCTACTGCAGAGATAGCCTGCAGAGTTCTGTCCTACTATCCAGGTCTGTGCCCAAACAATTTGAACTTTTACTTTTAAAAATCCACCTCTCTAAAAACAAATCTCTCACTGCTGCAAAAGACCACCCTCTGCCCCCAGCTGTGCTCTGGACACCATATGTGAACTGATTGCCCCCCATCTGTCTTCAGAGCTCGTGCTGCTAGGTGACCTAAACTGGAACATGCTTAACACCCCAGCCATCCTACAATCTTGATGCCCTCAATCTCACACAAATTATCAATGAACCTACCAGGTACCACCCCAAAGCCGTAAACACGGACCTCCACTCATCACTGTCAAACGCTCCCTGAAACACTTCACCGAGCAGGCCTTTCTAATCGACCTGGCCCGGGTATCCTGGAAGGATATTGACCTCATCCCGTCAGTAGAGGATGCCTGGTTATTTAAAAAAATGCCTTCCTCACCATCTTAAATAAGCATGCCCCATTCAAGAAATTTAGAACCAGGAACAGATATAGCCCTTGGTTCTCTCCAGACCTGACTGCCCACCGATAAATCCACTATAATTGATAATATCAATAAGCATTTCTCTATGGCTGGCCATACTTTCCACCTGGCTACCCCTACCCAGGTCAACAGCACTGCACCCCCCACAGCAACTCGTCCAAGCCTTCCCCATTTCTCCATCTCCCAACTCCAGTCATCTGATGTTCTGAAAGAGCTGCAATATCTGGACCCCTACAAATCAGCCGGGCTAGACAATCTGGACCCTTTCTTTCTAAAATTATCTGCCGAAATTGTTGCAACCCCTATTATTAGCCTGTTCAACTTCTCACGTCGTCTGAGATTCCCAAAGATTGGAAAACAGTTGCGGTCATCCCCCTCTTCAAAGAGGGGGACACTCTTGACCCAAACTGCTACAGACCTATATCCTACCTTGCCTTTCCAAGGTCTTTGAAAGCCAAGTCAACAAACAGATTCCCGACCATTTCGAATCCCACCGCACCTTCTCCACTATGCAATCTGGTTTCAGAGCTGGTCATGGTGCACCTCAGCCACGCTCAAGGTCCTAAACGATATCTTAACTGTCATCCATAAGAAACAATACTGTGCAGCCGTATTCATTGACCTGGCCAAGGCTTTCGACATCCTCATCGGCAGACTCGATAGCCTTGGTTTCTGAAATGATTGCCTCGCCTGGTTCACCAACTACTTCTCTGATAGAGTTCAGTGTGTAAAATCGGAGGGCCTGTTGTCTGGGCCTCTCTATGGGGGTGCCACAGGGTTCAATTCTTGGGCCGACTCTCTTCTCTGAAAACATCAATGATGTCGCTCTTGCTGCTGGTGAGTCTCTGATCCACCTCTACGCAGACAACACCATTCTGTATACTTCTGGCCCTTCTTTGGACACTGTGTTAACAACCCTCCAGACGAGCTTCAATGCCATACAACTCTCATTCCGTGGCCTCCAACTGCTTTTAAATACAAGTAAAACTAAATGCATGCTCTTCAACCGATCGCTGCCTGCACCTGCCCGCCCGTCCAGCATCACTACTCTGGACGGTTCTGACTTAGAATATGTGGACAACTACAAATACCTAGGTGTCTGGTTAGACTGTAAACTCTCCTTCCAGACTCACATCAAACATCTCCAAACCAAAGTTAAATCTAGAATTGGCTTCCTATTTCGCAACAAAGCATCCTTCACTCATGCTGCCAAACATACCCTCGTAAAACTGACCATCCTACCGATCCTCGACTTCGGCGATGTCATTTACAAAATAGCCTCCATTACCCTACTCAATAATTTGGATGCAGTCTATCACAGTGCCATCCGTTTTGTCACCAAAGCCCCATGTACTACCCACCACTGCGACCTGTACAGTCTCGTTGGCTGGCCCTCGCTTCATACTCATCGCCAAACCCACTGGCTCCAGGTCATCTACAAGACCCTGCTAGGTAAAGTCCCCCCTTATCTCAGCTCGCTGGTCACCATAGCAGCACCCACCTGTAGCACGCGCTCCAGCAGGTATAGCTCTCTGGTCACCCCCAAAACCAATTCTTCCTTTGGCCGCCTCTCCTTCCAGTTCTCTGCTGCCAATGACTGGAACGAACTCCAAAAATCTATGAACCTGGAAACACATCTCCCTCACTAGCTTTAAGCACCAGCTGTCAGAGAAGCTCACAGATTACTGCACCTGTATATAGCCCATCTATAATTTAACCCAAACAATTACCTCTTCCCCTACTGTATTTATTAATTTTGCTCCTTTGCACCCAATTATTTCTCTCTACTTTGCACATTCTTCCATTCCAGTGTTTTACTTGCTATATTGTATTTACTTCGCCACCATGGCCTTTTTGCCTTTACCTCCCTTATCTCACCTCATTTGCTCACACTGTATATACTTATTTCTACTGTATTATTGACTGTATGTTTGTTTTACTCCATGTGTAACTCTGTGTTGTTGTATGTGTCGAACTGCTTTGCTTTATCCTGGCCAGGTCGCAATTGTAAATGAGAACTTGTTCTCAACTTTCCTACCTAGTTAAATAAAGGTGAAATAAATAATAAATAAAATATGCATAGTCACTTTAACTATACATTCATGTACATACATCCTCAATCAACCCGAATAACCGGTGTCTGTATGTAGCCTCGCTGCTGTTATTTTTCAGTCTTTTTATTTCTTGACTTAACTATTGTTCACCTAATACCTTTTTTGCACTGTTGGTTAGAGCCTGTAAGTAAGCATTTCACTGTAAGATCTACACCTGTTGTATTTGGTGCACGTGACAAACTTTGATTTGTTTGACCGATGCGCCACTCAGGATCCCAAACACTAGTCTTGCACCTTGATAAAGCATTATGGAACACACCAACAGAAACAAAACTGGACACACAAGTTAACAAATGTTGACTTTTCACCCTTTTAATTCAACAGAATATTGCTGCTGGTGGTCATTTTATTCACAATACCAACACTGTGCCTTGCAAAATGCAGACTCCAATACAGTGCCCAAGCTGCCATTCTTCATCAAGAGTTAGTGATTCAACATGTCTGGGTCATGTTCATTTGGGCACACAGTACCAAAACGTTTTGCAACAGAACATTTGCACTTATTGGACAAGTCCAGGTAGTCCCTCCCTGTTTCAGTCTGTTAGTCCCTTATGAATACAACCCTGAGATTAACAACATCAACAACCATAAATTGCCATCTTACTCATGACTTCAACCATAGCTTATTCCAGTGCAACCGTAACTCACTCTGAATAGGGCCAGGAGTTTTTCCCGGACCAGGGACCCTAGTTAGAGTTGCAAAATTCTGTGAACTTTCAATAAATTCCCTGGTTTTCCAGAAATTCAAGTTGGAGGATTCTGGATTTCCTGCTTATTTCCTCCTGATTCTGGGAATCCTCCTACTGGTATTTCAGGGAATTTATTGAAAGTTCCTGAATTTTGCAACCAGCCCCGTTTAAAGCCTATAACTATGGCCACAGGTTTTTCCCTGGGCAGGGATAATACCGGTCCCCAATGACCATCAGAAGCTGATCTAACTGGTGGGAGGTCAGGACATCTTTTATTGGAACTTTATTCAAAACAATTGAAAAATAAAAAACAAAAACGTACAAATGTAGAAGACCATGTCACAGATCAAGGAAAACTAAAACTTCTAACACCATTCGTCTCCCGTGCAACAGGTTGAGTTGAACAGACTATTGTTATGTGATGTATGCAGTAGGTAACTTCCCACTGTAGATATACCCGTGGTTATGTTAACTAGCATTCCACAATCACTGAAGTCTTCCGCTGTGCAAACACACTCATGTTTATCATCACTTGTGGGGACACATTCTAAATACTGTACAGTCACACACACAAAGAGAAAACAAAAATATAATTCACGGAACATAAAATCAAAACCAAAGCTCAAAATGTATGAAGACCAAGCAACTTAGGTGATGGGAATGTTCCAGATGGAGGAGAAATCAAACTACCAAGCAATTCAAATAATCACCTTTAAAAGCAAAACCTCCCACTCTTAATCATTTGACCATTAACATAATTGATTGTAATCTTTATAAATCAATGTTAATTTCAGTAAATGCAGTATTAGTAGTGTAGGACTAGAAGTAAGTCACTTGAATAGACAGTTTGGCTGTGGTAAATACAATTAAAAAAGGGGAATGCGGGATTTCATTGGGTGAGTGATGAGCATTTCCGGAAGTAAATCTGGCTTTCATGGTTTCGAGTTCAAATCTCCCAAGTTCATGTTTTTATTGACAGATAAAACAAGGGAAGATATCAGGGAACCAAAATGAAAGATAACAGTCCTAGAAATCCATCCCATTATTCAGCTCACAGGCAAAGCAATAGTTTGTTCTCTTCGCATATTTATTTAAACAAGTGGTGAGTTGGATGGGGAAAGGGGAGGGACAGGGAAAGGACTGCCAGCACAGAATCACTTCAGAACAAAAAATATAGAAAATAATTTTTATTTTTAAATGGCCCGGATTCTGTTGACTGGTTGGGTTAAGTGGTAGTAGCCTTTCTTTATTCTCGCTCTTTATGAGTCTCAGCCGAGCCTCTCACTGTGTCTGGAGAGAAAGAACAGAGTAAGAGTACAGAGTCAGAGAACCACAACAACCAGTAACATCTTCAGCCTGGATGCCAAAAACAGACTGCAACCCAGGCCAGTACACCTCAGGACAGAACGCACACACCTAGGCAACATATAACACACAACTTGTTAGACATACACATCTGAGAACTGTCACAGTACACTCAGAGTGTAACTTTACCTGCTGGCCTTGCTGAGGGGTAGCAGGCTGTCCTGGGGCCTGTCCTGTTTGGCCGTAGTAAGCAGCCTGCTGCCTGTAGTACTCTGCCCAGGCTGCACTGTAGTCCTGCTGGCCTCCACCTGGGGCTGCTGGGGCACCTGCTGCTCCTGGCCCTGCTGCAGAGCCTCCTGCCTGGGCTAGGGGAGCAGAGGAGAGGGGGTCTTATGGATGAAGAAGAGATATGCTATGATCGACAAGGTTAACATGATGAAAGATTCATGTTCTTAAAGCACTGGTTCACTTCAAAATTAAAGTTTGTCAGATGATTTTAGACCTTGAAAGTAATCTAAAGTCAAGCGTAGTCAACAGCCCACAACAGTAGAGACAGCTATACGCCTCGATACAACATTACATGGGAAAGATAGACACGGTCTAAAATGACAGAATTAGACAGTGCCCATCTTTCCTATTCTAAGAGGGAAACTACTGCTATCTTTCCCCCTGTGGTGTTATTCTAGTAACTATAGTGGACCAGTGGTCTCACCAACACCCATCTTCTTGTAGTATTCCTCCCAGGCCTTGGTGTAGTCAGGCTGGCCCCCAGGGGTCTGGCTGGCCTGGGGCTGGTCTCCAGGTGCTGGGCCACCAGCGGTGGGGTTGGTGGGGGGCTGGCCGGGCCCTGCTCCCCCTGGCTGCCCTCCCTGGTAGTACTGGCCATAATAGGCTGCCCAGGCTGCGTTAGGGTCCGCGGCACCGGCTGCCTTGCCTAAAAAAGATGGCAGTTGGAGGTGAGGTCCTCATAGGGCTGAGCGTGCCCTGCTATCTGCCTGTGCTTAGAAACCAGGGGACAGAGAGAGATAGGGGGAGTTATTATCAATAGCCAACACAGAAAGACATTCTCCCATCACAGATGATTTTGATAATAGTTGCAGGGTTATGTACCACTAAAAGCTAGCCTGGCCCCAGTTTGTGCTGTACTCCTATGGACATTGACACCAGACAATGGAGTTGGCAAGAGAGCAGAAACATATCTGGGACCAGGCTAACTAAAACCTGCTCTCTGTTATAACCACTGTTTTGAAATGACAAGGAGATAAAACTATATAGTAGGAAACCCCAAAAGAGACCACTGTTAGGCTGGATGGAGTTGACTCCATATGGCTTTCCCTTTCTCAGTCTTTTCAAATAAGTGATTACAGCGAGAGAAAACATTGGGAGGCCATTGAAAGTTATAGTTCCAATGTAACCATTTCCTGTCCACAGTGAGGGTCTGAAAGTTCAATGTTGCAGGTCACTCACTGGGGTCGTGGGTTACTTGGGGCTGCCACTGCTGGTAGGTGTTGCCCCAGCCCTGTGGGGGGTAGCCATGAAGACCTCCACTTGGGGGGGTAGAGAAAACACAGTTACTACTCAGTAGACTTCCATTGGTCCAATCAATGATTGTATCGTTGTGATGTAACATTTTAGCCAGTAGAGGCTTGTAAAAGCCAGAGTTTGGGATGACTACATTTCCAGTCTCCACTCACTGTGGTCCAGGGGCTCCTGGGGGTCCTGGGTTGTAGGGACCAGGATTATAGGGACCCATGGGGCCTGGTCCACCAGGACCTGGACAAACAGGGCAGAGGGGACCCTGGAAAGCACAACCAGTTAGATGCATGGACATTATGTTCACATCTATGGTGAAAAGACTGAAAGCAACTCAATTGCCAGTTTGACTCCATTGATTGTGCGTTGAAGCAATCATGTCCATTTCCCCAAATGAGGTTCCCAACATCACAAACCCATCCATCCATCCTTCAGCCCTTTCCTCCTTACCCTGAGCAGGAACCCTGCATACCTCGATCTTGTCCTCGATGAGCTGCTTGGCGTGATCTATCTGCTGCGGAGAGCCTCGAATGACAAAGAGCTTGAAGTTAGGGTCCCCGTTGGGGGGCAGCTGGCGAGAGATCTCCACAAAGGCCCCAGTCTGCTGGTTGATGGCCTTGATGTTCTCCCCGCCCCGTCCGATCACCAGGCCACACTTGTGGGCCGGAATGGAGAAAGTCATCTCCCCTCCTCCACCACCAGGGGGACCCCAGCTCCCCTGGTCCCCTCTGCTGCGGCCCCTGCCGCCACCACTCGGGGACATGCCTGGAGGGCCGGGAGGACCCTGAGAAGGCAGGAGGGTGGAAGAGAGAGAAAAAGAGGGTCTTAATACAATTTATATTTAAGTCCTGGTCCTGGATGTCAGAAAGTCAGTTTGTTTAAAATTAGGATATTTACCTCCTAATAACAGTAATGTACTGTATGGAGAATTATGGGAATGCTCTAGGACTATCATTTGTCTAGGTTATGGAGTCCATTTGTTTACAATGTTCCATTTGTTTACAATGTTCCAGTGGTTCACTAAATGTGTTGAATGTTGTATGTTCCACAAGGCACGGCATCATGGCAGCTCTAATACACTTGTATGTAAACAGTTCCAAGCTGGCATGTGAGCAGTGGCTGTTTTTCAGATACTCTACGTGTGTGTGTGTGTGAAGTATGTACTCCCTGTCCTACCTCCTCTCTGACCCTGATGCTCTGCAGTAGCTCCTGGATGATCTGGGCAGCATTGTCACAGCAGTCTGGTGGGCCCATGATGTGGGCCATCTTATCAGGACCTGTGCCATCATCTGCAACGACAGGACATTTCCTCTGAGACTTGTGCAACACCACAACCAGAATGTAGAGCTTGTTAGTAGACACCACACAACTTGTGAGTAAACCGTGTAAATGAGTTGAGTAGAAGTAGTTCATATGACATGACTATGAAACGTTATATACCTGGTTTAAACTGTATCCTAACTCCTGCGTCGTTCTGAATCTTCTTGATCATCTCCCCGTTGCGACCAATCACCACCCCGACAGAGTGTCGTGGCACTGGAACCTAGCCAATCAGAGAGCAGGTTAGACAGCGCCAAATAGATTAGACTGATAGCTATAGGAAGGTGCTCACTCTCATACAAATAAAACCTGTGATGGGGAATGTGAGTCCCTCTCCACACACACACACCTCCCTCTCACTTACGTCCATGGCTCCCCCACCTCCCCCCATGCGGGAGCCATACTCGTTCCTGTCTCCGAAGCCAGGCTGATCCCTCTCCCTCAGTATCTCCTGCACCAACTCCATGGCTTGCTGAGCAGACCCACAGGACACATTTTCTAATTCAAACAACTTTATGAAGTCTCCTTAGGAAGAACAGCATTAGCACATCAAAAGTTGCTCCCAAATCCCCCATCTGCAGAGCTGCAGTACAGCATGCCAATTCAATATGGGATGCAGATTGTAGCAAGGCCTTGTGTTACCTCCACTTTGTATGGCTCCCCGATGATGCGCAGGGGCTTGTCCATGTTGGGTCCCTGAGACGCGTCCTGAATCAGGATCATCTTCACTCCTGCTCGCTCCTGTCAACGCCGCAGACAGACAGCATGGTCAGCTCTGCTCAACCAACTGATGGCAATGATTCACTCAACTCTCACTCACATGGCCCATGAAACACTTGTGTAATGAGATACGAGATTTTCCTACTTATATTTCTTTCTTGCTCTGTAGATTTAACAACCCCAAAAATTATTTGCATGACTGCACACATCAGCCTGTTTGCGATGAAACTGTCAATATCTCAAAACACACACGTCAATGTGTTGTGAAACACTTCTCTGGCTACTGGTGAGGCCGACTGACTGTTTGTATATACCTGTAGCTGTTTGATGGTCTCCCCTCCCTTGCCGATGATGAGGCCAGCCTTGCCTGCGGGAATCATCATCTCCTGCCCTGAGCCACTCTGTCCATTGGTTGCCTCGTGGAAGGATGAGGGGGGCGTGCCCCTCCCCCGAGACACAATCTCATCTAATAAAATCTTGGCTTTCCTAGTCAGAGTGGAAGAGCGAGAGGGGTGGGTCAACTCAACTGATGAGTGCAACAGCACACATTAATAGTGGAACTACAGAGATATGCCATACATAAAGATAGCGCTGTGAAAATTCAGTGGCTAGGTGAACAGCATCTTGTGATAACAATACAAAATGTCACAATTAGCTAGTAGGATCTCACTTACTGTATGGAGTCTGGGGACCCTGTGAGAGAGACACTCCTCTCTGGTAAACCTCCACTGTCTGAAAACAACCAACAGTCAATAACACACACACACGAAGAGAGTTCAACTATAGCTCTGGTTCTAACCATTGACTATAAAGGCCACACTTGCCAGTCCCTCACCTGAGGCTATCTGAACCTTGCAGCCTGATTCCTGCTGGATCTTGTTGATCTGTTCTCCGCCCCGGCCAATGACTGGAGGAGAGGAAGAAGGGAGAGCTGTTAGTTTTATTGATTCTGATGTTCATGATGAGTCCAGTAATGTTCAAATTCAACACATGAACACAAAAAAACTAATCCGGTGACCATGTTGGAGAAAGTGCACTTACTGAGTCCCACCATTCCATCAGGAACACTGTACTCCTCTGAGGTGGTTGTGAGCCTGGCACTGTGGGAGAGAGAAGCCAAGCACAACAGTTCGTTATCCAAATCGTCAACATATTGTCACCATTAATCTTCTGCTGAAGAACTAATTCCAATCACCTATTTCACTTCATTTTAGAGATCTACTTGGATTGTTATGGATTAAATTATGCTAATGACTTACCTCTGCTGGGCCAGTGCTGCAAGTTGGGCTCCGATAGCTGTAAAGAGAGAAAGAAAGAGATATATAGAGAGGACAGGGCTCAGATTACTGACACACTGCAAAATGAGGACAAGACAAACACAGGTGATGCCCACAGTGACCGACCAGGGGAGAGGGTTTGGATAGTACAGACACCGGCCAGGGGAGAGGGTTTGGATAGTACAGACACCGACCAGGGGAGAGGGTTTGGATAGTACAGACACCGACCAGGGGAGAGGGTTTGGATAGTACAGACACCGACCAGGGGAGAGGGTTTGGATAGTACAGACACCGACCAGGGGAGAGGGTTTGGATAGTACAGACACCGACCAGGGGAGAGGGTTTGGATAGTACAGACACCGACCAGGGGAGAGGGTTTGGATAGTACAGACACCGACCAGGGGAGAGGGTTTGGATAGTACAGACACCGACCAGGGGAGAGGGTTTGGATAGTACAGACACCGACCAGGGGAGAGGGGCCAGATAATACAGACACCGACCAGGGGAGAGGGGCCAGATAATACAGACACCGACCAGGGGAGAGGGGCCGGATAGTACAGACACCGACCAGGGAAGAGGGTTTGAATAGTACAGACATTCCTGTAAGACATAGAGCAGGTTTTGTAGGTAGTAGGAGACATGAGGAAGAGCAACTTACAGAGAGCTGTAGCTGAGTCCACATCACTCTGTGGAGCCATTTTCTTGCTCTCAGGTTGATCTGTGGGAAGAAAAAAACAAGTAAACAAAGGTTGAATCTGATCTCACAATAATGTGTGTGCAGTTATCCAACGTTCACATTGGCAGTGGCCCTTTCACAGTCCCCAGCAGTGTGTGTGTGTGTGTACCTGGGTCCTCCAGCTGTCGTTTCTGTGCTGTGAAGGGAAAGACGTCTGGTGCATTGATGTTGTTCATAGGGGCTACCCCTGCACATTCACCAATCTTGGCAGCAATCTGATGCACAAAAGTTGAAGTCACTTGAACACATAACAGATATTCAAAGAGCGATGACATGATGAGAATGTCTGATTTATTTGTGCTGGTCCTGGGTATTAACTAACGTTGATAAGCAACTTCAAATATTAAATGAGATGCTAATTGTTTGTGAGCAGAATGATGATTCAACTCAAGTGGGCAAACTTGACAGTGTTGGCTGGCTAGCTGAGGATATATACTTGGTTGGGAATGCACTCAAAAACACAGACACGCTGAGGGCTCGAAGCCTGCTTGTCCATCATCAGGACTTTGTCTTTGCTTGCAGCAGAAGCAGCCAGCTCTCAACACAACAACATTGGGAGACGGCGAACAGCATGTATGCATTGGTAACAACATCATAACGGTATTTCTGCAGTGGCACGTCAACTGGGTCTTCAAATTCACTTGACTTATAACGTTAACTAGAGAGCTATAATAATCATAACTGTCAACAGTATTGATTGGTCGCCAAACATAGTCAGCCAGCTTTGCAAGCTAACAACCACGAAACAAGACAATAGCCACATTTTCTTCACCCCTTCCCAGTGGCACTCACGCGCATAGCTACACTGCCTCCCGCTTCTGTCTCACCTGCCGGGCCCGTTGTACCGCGTCTGCAAAGGCATCTTTTTTTATTCCACCACCGTTACCGATAGCTAGATGTCCGCCGAGAGGAGCTCCAGCCCCGGGTGCGGGTACCGAGCTGTACTCCGACATATTTGCGGAGGGGAGAGAGAAGAAAATACGAAAGTTAAAGTGGTGTTTAGGCCAGGACAGACTGCGCAGGAGCGGGAAGTCAGACGATCAAATATTCCGGGAGAGGAACGCAACCGGAGATGGAGCACTGAGAGCGGGAACAAGGTTTAGATGACTTTTCTACAAATAATGTAAAAACATAAGGTTATAATAACATTATCTGAAGACACTTTATTACAAAATATGAATTTCAACCCCAAACGTTTCGGAAAATGTTGAAGATAACTTTTGTCAAAGGCAGTTAAAATAACCTTTACATCTTCCAATGACAGGGACTGTCTGTGCCTATACGGTTTATGGTCTGTGCACTGATCAGAGCATGCATTTGTAGTAGCTGTCATCATTTCCACCTGTACAGTACATTTATTAGCAAACCTTGATGGATCATCACTAATACAAGCAATACATAACATCTACTTCACTCTCATCAAAACTAAACAGCAGTGGGTTGATATTTGATCTGCTTTTGCTGTATTTGTTTAGAAACAGAACTGCTACTTATTTACAATATCACGCGGGGTGGAGCCTTGCAGTCCAAACATCAACAACTGTTCGTGACGTGTACATGTTCTGCCACTGTGAGTGGTGGAGTTGTTGACGCTAACGCGCAAGTCAATTTGGCGCGCTTTGGGCTAGACGAGTCAGGCGCGATTTTTGGAAGACTGAAGCCAAAATTCCAGTGTACCCAAAATACGGAATTATTGTTTATATGTGTGTTTAATTCGTCGTTAGTATCTAGAATTTACTTTGCAGTTATATGTTAAAACGTCGTTGTAGTTTCGTTACGCGTTTTGGGCAGCTTGCTAGCCGACTATTTTCCAACTAAGGTTAGCCATGTCATCCAACAATAGTCGGATATAGCTAGCTAGATAGATATTATATTAAGATATTTATTTCCCTAGACAGACAGTTAGATAGCAAGCTATCAACTTTGCCACACAATGACAGTTCGCGTAGCTTAGAGGTTGTGTCTACTAGAGGGATCAAGGAGAAGAGCTGGTAAGTTGTGTTCTTTTGTTTTAGCTTACTACCACATCCACCATTGATCTACAGTTTCCGCTTTTCAGGTTAACTGACTACTACTAGTTAGTAGGTAAGTTACCTAAGTACTTAACTGCACCAGAATGCACCAACTAGTTAGTCACTGCAATTAAAACCATTTAATTATTTTAGGTCAGTGAAATTATGGCTGGTGTCGTTGCTATGGCATCTGCCATTGAAGATTTTGAAACTCAGGTATGTCCAACCAAATTCCATCTGTCTACACTAGCCTGTGTCAATGCATTGGATATTTAATTTTTAATTGTATAGTTTTAATAATAGAGAACGTAATCATTGCACCTTGTTTTACAGCCATGCAAGAGATCATGCAAAGATGCCCATGCTCCTCCTGTCAAGATGATCACAAACTACTTTTCCCCTGTGCCCAAGCCCATGGAGAAACCATTCTCTCCACCCAGGTCCAACAACATCATGGATTACTTCAGCCGGAAGACCACACCAGTTAGAGAGAAATGTAGTACCCCAGAGCAGACTAAGGAGAACCGCCTGGGGCCCCAGCCCTCTGAATCACCAGCCAGCCTAGACAGCCCTGTGAGGCTGCCAGCCAATCCCCGTCAGAAAAAGGGCAGGAAGCCCAGCAAAGTTGCCCGGCAGTTACAGGAGACTGATGCTGATGCAGGTTCCACTGAGACGGAGGAGTGTGTGGTCTTAGAGGGGCCAGGAGATGGTGAGGGGTCAGAGGGCAATGTAGTCAGAAGCAGCTGTGGCTTCCTGGGTAGTGACACAGCTGCCCTGCTGGCCCAGTTCAGTTCTGATGCTGGCATGGCTGGAGACACCTGTGGTAAGAATGACCCTGGCGCGGCATGTCCTGAGAAGGCTCAAAAAGACAATCATCCCAAGGTGTACTCTAAAAAAAGGGCTCCTCTGAAGAAAAAGGAAAGTTGCGACGGTTCTCCTAAAATTCCTAGAAAAGACAAGGTGACTGTCAGTAAGGCTAAAGCCAAGCAGCAGGAGGATAAGGAAAAAGAGGAGTATGTGCCAGAGATCCAGGAGGCTGAGCTCTCTTTGTGTGATGCAAGCTTAGAGGTGAATGTGGGAGAGGCGTCTCAGTTGAACGGGAGCACCGTCACCATCTCCTTTGAGGACTTCCTGCAGACTCAGGGCCAGGGAGAGGAGAAAGTGGGAGAGAAAAGCCGAGTCGACCCGGAGCCAGAAGACATGTTGGATGTACCCAAAGCCAAAGAGCTTTGTCCCCTGCAGATATCTCCTCGAACCCTCACCATCCAAGCTGAGGTACACACCATTTCCCCCGGCCACGAGCCAGTCCTGGTTGCAGAGAAAAAGATTGCCTCCATCTTCTCCAGGGAAAAAGAGGGGAGCCTAGCACCTGTAGTGGTGAAGACTGCTTCCTTTCCTCATCCCCAGTCTAGACTGGAGCTGCTGCCTGCCCCCAAAAGGAGGTCCAACGTGGTCCTGCAGGAGGAGGACCTGGAGCTCAGTATCGTTGAGTCTGAATCATCCGCTCCCAAGTGCAGCCAGACTGAGCGGAAGCAGTTCATGAGTGCTTTCAAGCAGCCAGCCAAGCCCGGCAAGGGCCCTGGGAAGCAGCCTGTGGACAAGGCCTTGGGGGAGGCTGTGGAGGAGGAGAACCACTCTGCTGCTCCAACAGAGGAGCAGACAGGTAAAAATGCAGCTAAGAAGAAACCACAGAGACGAGGGAGGAAGAAGGCCTTGGAGCAGGAGTCAGTTCCCTCACCCGCGGCACAAGAAGACCATGTTCCCATGGAGACTGACGCTGTGGAGACTGATTCTAAACCCAAAGGGGAGTCCAACACTGAGGCTAAACCTGAAGCAGAGCCCACCACCTCCACACCAACAACAGTCAGGAGGTCCACCAGAGAAGCCCCTTGCAGGCATCTGCAGATACCTGTTGTTGATCCAGTAACCCCAGTGAGGAAAACAAAAAAAGAAAGGGTGAAAGATGTTGCAGCAGTCACCGTGGACTGCCCTGTCCAGATGTCCACCCCGAAGTCAGACAAGTCCAGACACAGGGTGTTCAGAGCACAGATGGTCTGTCCACCAGACAAGACAGGAAGTCCCATCAGGTGAGGGATGGCCAAGATGTCTTTAAGCATAGTTTTTAATTGTCTCGCTTGTGCATCCTGTTGGTCAGTAACAGAGAGGCAATAGGTTTGGACATAGATTGACTCGTCCACAATGGAGGCATGTCCCTAGTCTGGACACTGTTTTAAAGGCAGGACGATACATTACTACAGTCAGACAGTAGTGCCTTAGCTTCATGCTGACTTTGTAATATCTACTTTGCATTGTGTATATGTTTGAAAATAAAAAAATTGGGGCATTTAATTTGTTTTTGCTGTTTTGACTACCTTTGCATAAACTATTATCATTTTATTCTTACCTTGAACCTTCAGGATGAAATTTACCAGAGTCGTCTTCCTAAGCTCTGCATCAAAGTCTGAGGGTGGAAGTGATTTTGAAATCCTAAGTCCCCTAGCTACTAAGGTAATTATAGCCTCTGTTTTTATCAGTTGGAATATGAAACCGATGTTTTGAATTAGCAGCTATAATTCAGCACACACTTTCCTTTCACTTGTAGTTTTTCTTCTTAAACTCATTTGAATCCTCTTGATCAGGAATCCAATGCATCGAAAAAGAGAGAAAAGGCAAAGAAGTTGGTGGAGAAAGCCCGGGAGATACAGCAGAGTAAAAAGGCCTCAGCGGATAAGGAGGGTCAGAGGTCTTTCCGACGTTCCACCAGGAGACCGGGCAAGAAGAGCTACAATGAAGATGAGGTACACTACAGTCCTAATGACATTTCAGTTAAAGATTGTAGGTTTTTCCTTACTTGGGAGAAGATGTTCTACTCTCGCTCAGTATGTAGTTGTACTGTACAATTCATGCTCCATTGATAACAATTGTCATATTAGAGATGATGCATGTACTTTTCAATCCACCTGACTATCTTGTTTCCTGTCCATTTCTCCAACTGTGAGACGAAGTACAAGTACAGAAAGGCTTTGTTTCATAGATAACCCGCTAAACCTTTATTTTTGCGAACCACTGTTTGTGCAGGACTCAGTGGTTTGTGTGGAGGATAGCCAGGATGGCTCTGCTCCGACTGCCAAGGAGAAGGGAACAGCTCGGAAACGCAGTCTAAATGATGTATTGGGGAAAAAAGCACCTGCCAGCAAGGAGGCCAATAATCCAGCAGGTACTTTATCACTGTTGACTGAAGTCGTAACATGATTATAGAAAACATCTATCATTTGCTCACCCTGAAGTGTTCTGGCTACAGGATGTACATAGGCTGTAGTTATTTTTTAGAAAGGGAATTTTTGACATTGCACAATTTATTTTCAAAGCCTGGAGGAGAAGGTGAAGTGTATTATTTGTGGAGCGTGACAAGGTGAAAGCCTGGAGGAGAAGGTGAAGTGTATTATTTGTGTAGCGTGACAAGGTGAAAGCCTGGAGGAGAAGGTGAAGTGTATTATTTGTGTAGCGTGACAAGGTGAAAGCCTGGAGGAGATGGTGAAGTGTATTATTTGTGTCGCGTGACAAGGTGAAAGCCTGGAGGAGAAGGTGAAGTGTATTATTTGTGTAGCGTGACAAGGTGAAAGCCTGGAGGAGATGGTGAAGTGTATTATTTGTGTAGCGTGACAAGGTGAAAGCCTGGAGGAGATGGTGAAGTGTATTATTTGTGTAGCGTCACAAGGTGAAAGCCTGGAGGAGAAGGTGAAGTGTATTATTTGTGTAGCGTGACAAGGTGAAAGCCTGGAGGAGATGGTGAAGTGTATTATTGTGTAGCGTCACAAGGTGAAAGCCTGGAGGAGATGGTGAAGTGTATTATTTGTGTAGCGTCACAAGGTGAAAGCCTGGAGGAGATGGTGAAGTGTATTATTTGTGTAGCGTGACAAGGTGAAAGCCTGGAGGAGAAGGTGAAGTGTATTATTTGTGTAGCGTGACAAGGTGAAAGCCTGGAGGAGAAGGTGAAGTGTATTATTTGTGTAGCGTGACAAGGTGAAAGCCTGGAGGAGATGGTGAAGTGTATTATTTGTGTAGCGTGACAAGGTGAAAGCCTGGAGGAGAAGGTGAAGTGTATTATTTGTGTCGCGTGACAAGGTGAAAGCCTGGAGGAGAAGGTGAAGTGTATTATTTGTGTAGCGTGACAAGGTGAAAGCCTGGAGGAGAAGGTGAAGTGTATTATTTGTGTAGCGTGACAAGGTGAAAGCCTGGAGGAGAAGGTGAAGTGTATTATTTGTGTAGCGTGACAAGGTGAAAGCCTGGAGGAGAAGGTGAAGTGTATTATTTGTGTAGCGTGACAAGGTGAAAGCCTGGAGGAGATGGTGAAGTGTATTATTTGTGTAGCGTCACAAGGTGAAAGCCTGGAGGAGATGGTGAAGTGTATTATTTGTGTAGCGTGACAAGGTGAAAGCCTGGAGGAGAAGGTGAAGTGTATTATTTGTGTAGCGTCACAAGGTGAAAGCCTGGAGGAGAAGGTGAAGTGTATTATTTGTGTAGCGTCACAAGGTGAAAGCCTGGAGGAGAAGGTGAAGTGTATTATTTGTGTAGCGTGACAAGGTGAAAGCCTGGAGGAGAAGGTGAAGTGTATTATTTGTGGAGCGTGACAAGGTGAAAGCCTGGAGGAGAAGGTGAAGTGTATTATTTGTGTAGCGTCACAAGGTGAAAGCCTGGAGGAGATGGTGAAGTGTATTATTTGTGTAGCGTCACAAGGTGAAAGCCTGGAGGAGAAGGTGAAGTGTATTATTTGTGTAGCGTGACAAGGTGAAAGCCTGGAGGAGAAGGTGAAGTGTATTATTTGTGGAGCGTGACAAGGTGAAAGCCTGGAGGAGAAGGTGAAGTGTATTATTTGTGTAGCGTGACAAGGTGAAAGCCTGGAGGAGATGGTGAAGTGTATTATTTGTGTAGCGTGACAAGGTGAAAGCCTGGAGGAGATGGTGAAGTGTATTATTTGTGTAGCGTCACAAGGTGAAAGCCTGGAGGAGATGGTGAAGTGTATTATTTGTGTAGCGTGACAAGGTGAAAGCCTGGAGGAGAAGGTGAAGTGTATTATTTGTGTAGCGTGACAAGGTGAAAGCCTGGAGGAGAAGGTGAAGTGTATTATTTGTGTAGCGTGACAAGGTGAAAGCCTGGAGGAGATGGTGAAGTGTATTATTTGTGTAGCGTCACAAGGTGAAAGCCTGGAGGAGATGGTGAAGTGTATTATTTGTGTAGCGTGACAAGGTGAAAGCCTGGAGGAGATGGTGAAGTGTATTATTTGTGTAGCGTGACAAGGTGAAAGCCTGGAGGAGATGGTGAAGTGTATTATTTGTGTAGCGTCACAAGGTGAAAGCCTGGAGGAGATGGTGAAGTGTATTATTTGTGTAGCGTGACAAGGTGAAAGCCTGGAGGAGATGGTGAAGTGTATTATTTGTGTAGCGTCACAAGGTGAAAGCCTGGAGGAGATGGTGAAGTGTATTATTTGTGTAGCGTGACAAGGTGAAAGCCGTACTTTGTTATGATTGTTAATTAAGCATTTCATTGTTTGAAGCATTACATTTGTTAAATGTCATTTGTATTTTTTGCACACATACTTGATGATATCTTGTGTTATACGGGCTGAGTACCAATTGCTGTATGACTATGATTGTATTTATTTTTGGTATATGTATGTATAGAATGACACTAACATTAATGTTTTGTGTATATTTTTTTACCTTCCAAAGTGGCTCCCATGTTCCTTGGGAAAAAAGCACAGAGGACATCAGTCATATCCATATTTGATGATCGCAGGTAAGCTTATTACAGACTTGCAGCTTATTACCAATAACACTGTTTGGTCTATATTCAACATTTTTGCAGACCTCAACAAGACCTTTGACCTTACACCCCTAATGTGGCTCTTACCCCTTCTAGCCGTGATGCTTCAGAGAACTCTCAGGATGATGAACAGTTCCGAGCCCGCAGAGAGTTCCTGAAGAGTGGCCTCCCAGAGTCCTTCAAGAAGCAGATAGCCAAAACCATTGCCACCAACGAGGCCTACGCAGTCTCCTGCTCCTCCTTCCAGCCTGTAGTGCACGTGCTGCAGACGTCACAGGGTGTGTGTTTTCTCCTTGCTAGCTCTGTCCCTTCCATCCAAGTGTTCTTATTAGTTGTATAAAGCAGAAGGGGTGCCTACCACAATTTTTTGAATGGACAATTTTACTAACGTAAATCTTTATTTTTTTATTTTAATATAACGTAAATTTGATTAAATAATTAGTGTGCCATATATTGGGATTTGAACTGGAAACCTTAGCCTTTTCAGCGTGCTTCCTGCTCAAGTGTTCCCTCTGTGTTCTCCATCTAATTACGTTTTTCTTGGCCCTTGGACAGAGTGTCCTCTCTGGAGTCTTCCATGGCCTGTTTCTCCTCGCTTACACTTCCTGAAGGAGCTTCGATGTCTACCATCAAACCAGCTTCCATCCCTCGATAGTTCCACTTGCTGTAAGACTGAGCCAGCATCCAGAGCGCACACTGAAAGGGTATGTTGTAATATTATTTTACACATTTCATATTTCACTGGTAATATCCCATATAATATTTACTGGTGTAGTTTTGTTTGTTAATCAACTTTAGATAACTGAATAATTTGTTCTGAACAGAGGTCTGGCTGGCGAGAAGATTTCTCTGAGCCCATTCGTAAGCTCCTAATGGAGGAGATCAGTGCATCCAACCCTCCTTTCCCCGTCCAGCGGTTTCTCACACGCTTCCTGAAGAGGCGGGCGGACCACCTCCAGGAATGCACAGCTTCAGAGGCAGACCCCAGTACCAAACTCGCCAGCAGTGCCCCAGCATCGACAGAGCCTGTGGGGGGAAAGAGGAAGAGAGTGGGTGAGGGGGCAGTGGGAAATGTGGCCAAGAAGCAGATGTCCAGGAGTTCGGAGAAGAAGATCATTGTGATCGACGGGGACACCATCTCCCCCGAACCTGAGCCACCCAGGAGGGGAAGGCGAGGGAGGAGGCGCAAGCAACAGGAGAACGAGGAGATGAAAACACCACTCCCCTCCCAAAAGGACCCTGTGGTACTCCTGGAGGACTCGCCACTGGCTAGCAACTCTGTCAAAGATGGTAAGAGGGCAAATAAGAAATGACTTCTCTGTAAAAAACCTCTTACCTTGCAGTATCTGTGGTAGCTGAAACATGGCCTTTCAGTTAGATGCTTAAATGTGCTTCCTTTTCATAACATTACAAAATACATTTTTGAATAGTCTTTAGTAACTGCTTTTTGTATTCCACCAGACTCCGTAAAAGAGGATGTGTTGTGGACAGAGAAGTACCAACCACAGCACTCCAATGACGTCATAGGCAACACTGCCTCAGTGAGGAGGCTGCACAGGTAAGGGATTGTGGTGTATCTACTTATTGACTCAACTGAATAGCTCAGTAGCTAGTTGTACTAGGCACCCTGCTGGCTCTACACAGGTATTACAGATATACAGTACATGGACACCTTCTCGTCAAACATCTTGTTCTAAAATTATGGGCATTAATATGGAGTTGGTCCCACTTTTGCTGCAATACAGCCTCCACTCTTCTGGGAAGGCTTTCCACTAGATGTTGGAACATTGCTGCGGGGACTTGCTTTCCATTCAGCCACGAGCATTAGTGAGGTTGGGCACTAATTTTAGGCCTAGATTGCAGTCGGCATTCCAATCCTCCCAAAGGTGTTTGATGTTGTTGAAGTCAGGGTTCTGTGCAGGCCACTCAAGTTCTTCCACACCGATCTCAACAAAACATTTCTGTGTGGAACGCGATTTGTGCACGGGCATGCTGAAACAGGAAAAGGCTTTCCCCAAACTGTTGCCACAAAGTTAGAAGCACAGAATTGTCTTGAATGTCATTGTATGCTGTAGCGTTAAGATTTCCCTTCACTGGAACTAAGGGGCCTAGCCCAAACCATGAAAAACAGCCCCAAACCATTTATTCCTCCTCCACCATACTTGACAGTTTGCACTATGCATTCGGGCAGGTAGCGTTGGCATTGCGCATGATGGTCTTGGGCTTGTGTGCGGCTGCTTGTCCATGGAAACCCATTTTCATGAAGCCCCTGACGAACAGTTCTTGTGCTGACGTTGCTTCCAGAGGCAGTTTGGAACTCGGTGTGTTGCAACCGAGGACAGACGATTTTTACGCTCATCAGCGGTCCTGTTCTGTGAGCTTGTGTGACCTACCACTTTGCGGCTGAGCCGTTGTTGCCCCTAGACGTTTCCACTTTACAATAACAGCACTTAGAGTTGACCGGCGTAGCTCTAGCAGGGCAGAAATTTGACGATCTGATTTGTTGGAAAGGTGGCATCCTATGATGCTGCCATGTTGAAAGTCACTGAGCTCTCCCATAAGGCCATTCTACATTTCTTTTAAATTTTACCTTTATTTAACCAGGCAAGTCAGTTAACACATTCTTATTTTCAATGACGGCCTGGGAACAGTGGGTTAACTGCCTGTTCAGGGGCAGAACGACAGATTTGTACCTTGTCAGCTCGGGGGTTTGAACTCACAACCTTCCGGTTACTAGTCCAACGCTCTAACCACTAGGCTACCCTGCCGCCCCAAGGCGATTGCATGGCTGTGTGCTAGATTTTTATACACCTGTCAGCAACGGTGTGGCTGAAATAGCCAAATCCACGCCCTTTTTTTTAATGGTGTCCACATACTTATTGTATGTAAAAGGTATGAATCAATGGCTTTATGAGCTTTATTGAAAGCCATTGTGTGTTTCATGCCATTCATTCAATGAATCTGTCATGTAATTTTGCATAAACCAATCCGTTTGCAGTTGGCTGAGGGAATGGAAGCTCAGAGCTGACAGGGAAGAGAGGAAGAAACAGAAGGAAAAGAAACAGGAGGAAAAGAAGCAGGATGACGACAGCAATGGTAAGAGACCGTCACCTTGGAAACAATGGCTGAGCCCTCTATTCTAAGATTTTGCTCTTGTATTTTCAGATAGCACTATGACTGTTTGAGCACGAACACATTTTTCCCTCCTTTGAAATAGTTACATCATCCTATATAAAAGTAACTTTTTTTCAAAGTTACCACAGAGTAAACTTAAAGCAGCCTGCTGTTCCCCTCTTGGCTACACAGACTCATGGGACACTGAAGATGGGGACTCTCAGGAGGGGGAAGACTTTATGTGTAACACCCTGCTGATCACTGGTCCCACGGGGGTCGGCAAGACCGCTGCCGTTTACGCCTGCGCCCAGGAACTCGGCTTTAAGGTCTGTTCATTCTTTACTCCACTTGCCTAACACAGCAGTCACCAACCTTTTATGCTTTGTGACCCACTGGTCGAGCACAAGCCAATTTTTAAAATCATGTTTCTGCATACAAATGTCAATGCACTCACTTTACACTCTGAATCAATCAATCAATCAATCAAATATATTTATAAAGCCCTTTTTACATCAGCAGATGACACAAAGTGCTTGTACAGAAACCCAGCTTAAAACCCCAAACGGCAAGTAATGCAGATGTAGAAGCACGGTGGCTAGGAAAAACTCTCTAGAAGGCACGGAACCTAGGCAGAACAGTTGGACCCGGAGCAGCAGCAGCAGCAGCACAACCAGGTGGACTGGGGACAGCCAGGAGTCATCAGGCCAGGTAGTCCTGAGGCATGATCCTAGGGCTCAGGTCCTCTGGGAGGGAGAGATAGAAAGAGAGAATTTGAGGAATCATACTTAAATCCACACAGGACACCAGATAAGACAGGAGAATACACCAGATATAAGACTGGCCCTAGCCCCCCAGCACATAGACTATTGCAGCATAGATACTGGAGGCTGAGTCAGGGGTGGGGGGGGACACTGTGGCCCTGTCCGACAATACGGACAGGACCAACCAGGCAGGATATAACCCCACCCACTTTGCCAGAGCACAGCCCCCACCCCACTAGAGGGATATCAACAGACCACCAACTTACTACCCTGAGACAAGGCTGAGTATAGCCCCCGAAGATCTCCTCCACCACATGAGCCCGAGGAGGCGCAAACTGGAAAACAGGACGATCACATCAGTGACTCAACCCACTCAAGTGACGCACCCCTCCTAGGGATGGAATGGAAGAGCACTAGAAAGCCACTGACTCAGCCCCCGTAATATGATCAGAGGCAGAGAATCCCAGTGTAGAGAGGGGAGCTGGCCAGGCAGAGACAGCAATGTCGATCCGGTGCCTTGCTCTTCACCTTCGCACCCCTGGGCCAGACTACACTCAATCCTAGGACTCCCTGAAGAGATGAGTCTTCAATAAAGACCTAAAGGTTGAAACCGAGTCTGCGTCTCTCACATGGATAGGCAGACTATTCCATAAAAATGGAGCTCTATAGGAGAAAGCCCTACCTCCAGCTCTTTGCTTCGAAATTCTAGGGACAATAAGGAGGCCTGCGTCTTGTGACTATAGCGTACGTTTAGGTATGCACGGCAGGACCAAATCTGAGAGCGAGGTATGAGCAAGCCCATGTAATGCTTTGTAGGTTAGCAGTAAAACCTTGAAATCAGCCCTGGCCTTAACAGGAATCCTGTGTAGAGAGGCTAGCACTGGAGGAGTATGATAAAATGTGGGGTTCTAGTCAAGATTCTAGCACCTGTGTTTAGTTTATTTAGTGTTTTATCCGGGTAGCTGGCGAGTATTGCATTACAGTAGTCTAATCTAGAAGTGACAAATACATGGATTAGCTTTTCTGCATTTTTTTGGACAAAAGATGAAAAAATATTTTCTTGAAATAGTATTGATATGTTCGTCAAAAGAGATCAGGGTCCCCAGTAACGCTGAGGTTCTTCAGTTTTATTTGAGACAACTGTACAACCATTAAGATGAATTGTCAGATCCAACAGCAGATCTTTGTTTCTTGGGACCGAGAACTAGCGTCTCTGTTTTGTCAGAGTTTGAAAGTAAAACATTTGCCTCCACCCACTTCCTTATGACTGAAACACAGGCTTCCAGGGTAGGCAATTCTGGGGCTTCACCATGTTTTATCGAAATGGTCTTAAAACAGAACCTTGACGAACTCTGAAACCAGACTGATACATTTTGTATTCATTATTTATCTTTAGGAAGGCAGTGAGTTGCTGTGCAACAGCTTTTTCAAAAATGTTTGAGAAGAATGGGAGATTCGATATAGACCAATTTTGTTTTTTTACATTTTCTGGGTCAAGGTTTGGCTTTTTCAAGAGGCTTTATTACTGCCACTTTTAGTGAGTTTGGTACACATCCGGTGGATAGAGAGCCATTTATTATGTTCAACATAGGAGGGTCAAGCACTGGAAGTAGCTCTTTACTTCTGCACCAACGAGGGCATCTTGACTGGTTGCATCACTGCCTGGTATGGCAACTGCTCAGCCTCCGACTGCAAGGCACTACAGATGGTAGTGCGTACGGCCCAGTACATCACTGGTGCCAAGCTTCCTGCCATCCAGGACCTCTATACCAGGCGATGTCAGAGGAAGGCCCTAAAAATGGTCAGACTCCAGCCACCCTAGTCTTAGACTGTTCTCTCTGCTACCACACGGTAAGCGGTATTGGAGCGCCAAGTATAAGTTCAAGAGGCTTCTACCCCCAAGCCATAAGATTCCTGAAAATCTAATCAAATGGCTGCCCTCCCCCTCTTTTACACCGCTGCTATTCTCTGTTATTATCTATGCATAGTCACTTTAATAACTCTGCCTACATGTACATATTACCCCCGGTGCCCCCGCACATTGACTCTGTCCGTTACCCCCTGTATATAGTCTCGCTATTGTTATTTTACTGCTGATCTTTAATTACTTGTTACTTTTATTTCTTATTTGTATTTTTTAAACTGCATTGTTGGTTAGGGGCTTGTCAGTAAGCATTTCACCTGTTGTATTTGGCGCTTTGATTTATGTAGTTTAGTTGGAATAGGGTCCAGTATGCAGCTTGAGTGTTTAGAGGCCATGACTATTTTCATGAATGTGTCAGGAGACACAGGATTAAACAACTTGAGTGTTGCCATTTGATCCTAGGTCCTGGCAATTCTGTGCAGACTCAGGACAATTAAAGTCACCCAAAATTAGAATATTATCTGCCATGACTACAAGGTCAGATAGGAATTCAGGGAACTCAGTGAGGAACACTGTATAAAAAGTGATTGAGTAGCAACACCTCTGCCTTTGCGGGATGTCGGGGGATATGGTCACTAGTGTAACCAGGAGGAGAGGCCTCAATTAACACAGTAAATTCATCAGGCTTTGCGACATGTTTCAGTCAGGCCAATCACATCAAGATTATGATCAGTGATTAGTTCATTGACTATGACTGCCTTGGGAAGTGAGGGCTCTAATATTAAGTATCCCTATTTTGAGATATTACAATCTCTTTCAATAATGACAGGAATGGAGGTCTTTTTTCCAGTTTTCTAAGGCGAACACCACCATGTTTAGTTTCGCTCAACCTTGATCGAGGCACAGACACGGTCTCAATGGGGATAGCTGAGCTGACTACACTGACTGCTAGTGGCAGACTCCACAAAGCTGGTTAACAGCCTGCTGCCTGACCTGCACCCTATCTCATTGGGGAGCTAGAGGAGTTAGAGCCCTGTGTATGTTGATAGATAGATGAGAGCACCCCTCCAGCTAGGATGGAGTCACTCCTCAGCAGGCCAGGCTTGGCCCTGTTTGTGGGTGAGTCCCAGAAAGAGGGCCAATTACAAATTCTATCTTTTTGGGAGGGGCAGAAAACCGTTTTAAACTAGCAATTGAGTTGTGAGACTCTGCTGTAGAGCTCATCCCTCCCCCTAACTGGGAGGGGGCCAGAGACCATTATTATATGCCGACACATTTTTCTAGATAATTTACACGCTCCAAATAAATGCACTAACTCTTTTGACTCATCACATGCTCTGCTGCTACTGTTTATCGATCTTGTTGCCTTGTCACTTTGCCCCTATGTACATAAACTAAATTTCCTCTCACTGTCTGCTGCATTTTATTTTCAGCAAACTTAACATGTGTAAATATTTGTATGGACATAACAAGATTCAACAACTGAGACATAAACTGAACAAGTTCCACAGACATGTGACTAACAAAAATTGAATATGTGTCCCTGAACAAAGGGGGTTCAAAATCAAAAGTAACAGTCGGTATCTGGTGTGGCCACCAGCTGCATTAAATACTGCAGTGCATCTCCTCCTCATGGACTGCACCACATTTGCCAGTTCTTGCTGTGAGATGTTACCCCACTCTTCCCCCAAGGCACCTGCAAGTTCCCAGACATTTCTGGGGGGAATGGCCCTAGACCTCACCCTTCGATCCAACAGGTCCCAGGCGTGCTCAATGGGATTGAGATCGAACTCTTCGCTGGCCATGGCAGAACACTGACGTTCTTGTCTTGCAGGAAATCACGCACAGAACGAGCAGTATGGCTGGTGGCATTGTCATGCTGGAGGGTCATGTCAGAATGAGCCTGCAGGAAAGGTACCACATAAGGGAGGAGGATGTCTTCCCTGTAACGCACAGCGTTGAGATTGCCTGCAATGACAACAAGCTCAGTCCGATGATGCTGTGACACACCTCCCAGACCCTCCACCTCCAGAGTACAGGGTTTGATAAACGCAAATCCGACCATCACCCCTGGTGAAACAAAACCGCGACTCGCCAGTGAAGAGCACTTTTTGCCAGTCCTGTCTGGTCCAGCGACGGTGGGTTTGTGCCCATAGGTGACGTTGTTGCCGATGATGTCTGGTGAGGACCTGCCTTACAACAGGCCGACAAGCCCTCAGTCCAGCCTCTCTCAGCCTATGTGGACAGTCTGCGCACTGATTGTGTGTTCCTGGTGTAACTTGGGCAGTTGTTACCATCCTGTACCTGTCCCCCGGGTGTGATGTTCGGATGTATTGATCCTGTGCAGGTGTGTTACACGTGGTCTGCCACTGCGAGGATGATCAGCTGTCCGTCCTGTCTCCCTGTATCGCCGTCTTAGGCGTCTCACAGTATGGACATTGCAATGTATGCCCTGGCCACATCTGCTATCCTCATGCCTACTTGCAGCATGCCTAAGGAACGTTCACGCAGATGAGCAGGGACCCTGTACCTTGTTCCCTCTAAGCCCGCACGAAGCTCCAAGTGGTTTCTTGCATCAAACAACAGTTTCAGTCACCTTATCTGAAGGACAAGTGGATAAACAGGTTAATGTCAAGCCCTGCATGTTTTTTTCAAAGTCTCATAGAATGTAGGCCTACATTGAACACCACACATTTGCTGTTACTGTAGCCTGAATGACAGAACAGCTATTTCCATGTTAAATGTTATGGGATGCATTTTTTTGATGGTGGGCCACTGGTAACCTTCATTTAACTAGGAAAAGGAAAGAGTGGCTCCTACTGGTCTTCTGACACCACTTCCAGCAGCATCTGGTTTCCCATCCAGGGACCGACCAGGACCACCCTGCTTAGCTTTAGAGGCAAGCCAGTAGAGGGATGCAGGGTGGGATTCTGCCAGGTGCCATCAAATCTTTTAACATCTGTCTTAACTGTCTGTGTAATATATTATCTATGTATGCTACTTTGAAGGCAGGAAGTCTAATCTGTCATCCTTCTCCAGGTGTTTGAGGTGAATGCGTCGTCCCAGCGGAGCGGCCGTCAGATCCTGTCCCAGCTGAGGGAGGCCACCCAGTCCCACCAGGTGGATATCCAGGGGGTCAACACCCATAAGCCGTGCTACTTCAGTAGCTCCACCGCCAGGCATGGATCCTCACCACGTAAGTTTAGAAGAAGTTTGCCTCTTCTTGCAGCCCAGTGTTTCTTTGAACAAAATAGATAGAAGTAGATAGTTTGACACTGATAAAAACCTATAAGAGATAAACGGGTAACAAACCTGAGCACCATCTCCCATTGGCTTAAATCTATGTTATCTTCAGGTTACATGCCAGTTTCATTTTACACTTACATGTTAGTCATTTAGCGAACGCTCTTATCCAGAGCGACTTGCAGGAGCAATTTGAGTTAAATACCTTGCTCAAGGACTCATAGACAGGTTGTTCACCTAGACGGCTTGGGATTCAAACCAGCGATCTTTCGGTTACTGGCCCAACCGTCTTAACCACTATGCTACCTGCCGCAAGTTTCTTGAGTTATGTGAAAAGTAGGATTTCTAAAGATCCAGGTTGACAGGTGAAGATTCTGCTGTCCATCTCCCAGGGAAAGTGTACTCTCCTCGAAGGGTGGTGTCCTCCCCCAGGAAGTCCCCCCGTGGAGCCACGAGGGGAGGCCTGGCCCCCACCTCCCTGGCCAACTTCTTCAAAATGGGCCGACCTGGTCCCACCAACAAGGAACCTGCCAGTGCCAGCCAAGACCAGAAGCAACCAACCGGTTAGAATGAATTCCTTGTCCTTCTTCCTCCCTAGCTTGAGGTTTCTGTCAATCAGGTGTTAAACCGTCTACGTCCTAAATTAAACACAGCAGGGAAGCTTTATTCCCTTCAGTTACTATTTTGGATAAACCCTAGTCTAGTCTGCATACACACGTCAGAACGAAATATCAGTGTAATTCTCTTCCAGCTGTTCCCAAGAAGACCAGTAAAGCCAAGGAGAGTTCCAGTAAGACTGAAGAGCCTCAGAACAGACCAGCAGCAGCAGCCATCACCAAGGACTCCTCCAGTGAAGAGCAGAGCAAGAAGACAGCCACGTCACTCATTCTCTTTGAGGAGGTGGATGTCGTCTTTGATGACGACTCTGGGTTCCTGGCTGCCATCAAAACGTTCATGACCACCACCAAGAGACCGGTGATCCTCACCACCAGTGGTGAGTGGGGGAGCAATCCACATTTCATGGTTGGAAGACTAAGTTGTGGTCCATGGTTGTAGGTTTGTGCACTGTGTCAAATGAATAGCACAGACCAGAAGGTGACATGCACTGTGAGTTGAACCTGTTTCTCTCTTCTAGATCCCACCTTCAGTACCATGTTTGATGGCAACTTTGAGGAGATCCATTTCAAAACCCCCTCAGTGGTAAGAGAACCACTGGTTTTGCTGGGTGTTTTGTTGTCATGTACTCAACAGAGTAACGTTGGAGGTATATTTTAAGCATACTTTCTAGTTGCACAGGAAGAATGTTCATTTTATAATAGGGAACTTGTATTGTCACTTGTTTATGTTAGTGTGTAACTCCTTCATACAGGTGCATGAGTGTGTGTGGTTGTAACACCTCTCTTTCTCCTATACAGGTGAAGGTGGGGAGCTACCTGCAGCTGCTGTGCCTGGCTGAGAACATGCGTACGGATGCCCGCGACGTCTCCTCTCTGCTCCACCTGAACGGTTGTGACATCCGCCAGAGCCTTCTGCACCTGCAGTTCTGGAGCCGTTCCACAGGGGGGCGGAAGCTATCCCGTCCCCTCCCAGACTCAGCCCCCACAGGTGAGGACAGAGTAATGTTCACTAAATAACTGTATAAACAACGTTGCCAATTAATACTGATGGTGATACATTTTGTTTTTATGTTGCATATTCAGTGACACAACTCCAGCCAAAGACAGAGGAAACTGCAGGTGGCTCTGTGGTGAGTGAGGGGGTGACCCCAGCAGGACCTCTGCCCCCATGTCACACAGGCTGCACAGAGAGCATGCTGGGGCTGCTGAACATGGAGCCAGAGAGGGAAATGCAGGATCTGTTCAAGGTTGGTTGTCAAAAGTCCATCTCTTTCCTCCTTATTGTCTTAAGAGGACACTCAAGATCATTTTTGACCGGTCTCTTGTGGTATGATCTCACATAATTACAATCCATATGTCAAACCACCTTCTCAGTCACTTTATTATCTGGAAGTTAGTGTGGAAGTATTGAAGGGTAACCACAATCTATTGTCTCCTCAGAGCCAGTCCACAGTGGAGCCAGGTTGCTGGGAGCTGCTGACCACCAGCAAGAGGAGAGGAATGGACCTGCTCTACTCCAACATGGAGGCCCTGCTTCCCCTACCCACCACACACCTCACTGTCACAACCCACAGGCGGCCACAGGAAGTGAGCAACCGGACACAGGAAGAGTCCAGCGCTGATCCACAGGAAGTAGCCACTAGTATGAACAGTATAAAGCCAGAGGTTGATCCACTGCCCCACCCCAGGCTCCAGCAGGTGGCAGAGGGGTCAGAGACAGACGGGAGCCCGGTGAAGGTGTCCTCTAGAATGAAGAAGAAGAAGAAGCAGCTGGGTACCCGAGAGGACCTGGACCCCTTTCACTCAGACTCTGATTCCGACGACGCCTTCCTCTCCCTCCACACTAAACCACCTCCCAACCCCCCTCAGACACAGACGGAAGGGGAGGACAGTCAGGACGATTCTACCAGCAACAAGGTTGAACTAGAATCTGTGAAGGCCAGAGAGGAAGAGGTAAAGGAGAAGGCCCCTCCCCCTGTGAGGATGAGGGTGCTGCTCACCCCGGAGCAGAGGATGAAGAGTGAGCCTGTGTCCCACTGCCTGGGCTCCCTGGCAGAGTTCCTCGACCACATGTCCCTCCTGGACTCCTCCCTTTGCCACCACACCTCACCTGTAGGTGGTGCCAGAAACACACACAGGACGTTCGGCCTGAGAGCCGAGACTAAAGACGGGATGAATGACGAGCCAGGGGAGGAGTGCCATGGAGGGAGCTGGGTAGAGGGGGAGAGAGCGGGGGAGATCCAGGCTGCTGTGGAGGCTCTGAGCTTCCAGAGGTGCAGGGCTGGGGTGGAGGAGGCGTGGGGTAAAGCTCAGGGTCTAGAGGGGGAACTGGGGAAGGAGGCTGTGAACGAGCTCACACTCCCTGTGGCCCCGCACAGACAGGGCTTCAGACTCACCCAGGACAGCCCCTGTGAACCAAAGTGAGTCGTCTTGTCTGTTTGTCCTTCACTGTATGGCTTATAGTGATCAGTTGACAGGGTATTGCTTACTGAATTTATAATTTATATGTAAAATATTGTATTCATGTATTAATTCATTATTTGATCAGTGAGTATCATTTTAGTATTCAACATCTCAAAGAAAAGTTTAATTTGGTAGATATTAGATAATAAATTGAACACATTTATGTATTACGCCCCTTTTAGATCAGAAGTCGTCACAAAGTGCATTTTAAGGAATCTAACCTATCCTGTTTGCTGCTGTTGTTCCTCCAGAGTTCTCCAGAAGAGGAGGGAGGTGATGGACATTCTACCCAGCCGAGTGGCAGGGACGCTGGGTAACAGACCGGCTGCAGCCCTGGACTTCCTTCCCTTCCTACGGACCATCTGCCGATCAGAGACGCTCAAGGAGCAGTTCAAGGTTAAACGCAGGTGAGAGGTCAGGGGTTATAGGTGCAGAGGTCAGGGGTAAGGTTAAATGGAGGTGAGAGGTTAAAGGTTATGGAAATCAGGATCAGAGTTAAACAGGGTTTTAGGGGGACAACCAGCTTTGAACCACCCCAATCTGTCTCATTCTGTATAGATTGATATCAAAAGACTAAGCTGCTCTCCATTCAGTACAGATTGATATCTAGAGACCAAGCTGCTCTCCATTCAGTACAGATTGATATCTAGAGACCAAGCTGCTCTCCATTCAGTACAGATTGATATCTAGAGACCAAGCTGCTCTCCATTCAGTATAGATTGATATCTAGAGACCAAGCTGCTCTCCATTCAGTATAGATTGATATCTAGAGACCAAGCTGCTCTCCATTCAGTATAGATTGATATCTAGAGACCAAGCTGCTCTCCATTCAGTATAGATTGATATCTAGAGACCAAGCTGCTCTCCATTCAGTATAGATTGATAATTACATACTTTTTAGTTTTTGTCTGTATACTGTGTACAAGACAGCCTAACCAATACTATTAAATCCTTGATATTTATACAATGCCTTTGGGAAGGTATTCAGTCCCCTTGACTTTTCCCACATTTTGTTAGGTTACAGCCTTATTCTAAAATGTATGAAAAAATATTTTCCCCTCATCAATCTACACACAATACCCCATAATGATCAAGCAATTATTTTATTTTTTTTACAAATGTATACAAATAAATACACCTTTACATAAGTATTCAGACCCTTTACTCAGTACCTTGTTCAATAACCTTATGGCAGCGATTACAGCCTCAAGTCTTCTTGGGTATGACACTACATGCTTGGCACACCTATGTTTGGGGAGTTTCTCCCATTCTTCTCTGCAGATCCTCTCAAGCTTTATCAGGTTGGATGGGGAGTGTTCCTGCACAGCTATTTTCAGGTCTCTCCAGAGATGTTCGATCGGGTTCAAGTCTGGGCTCTGGCTGGGCCACTCAAGGACATTCAGAGACTTGTCCTGAAGCCACTCTTGCATTGTCTTTGCTTTGTGCTTAGGGTTGTTGTCATGTTGAAAGGTGAACCTTCGCCACAGTCTGAGGTCATGAGCGCTCTGGAGCAGGTTTTCATCAAGGATTTCTCAGTTTTTTGCTCCGTTCATCTTTGCCTTGATCCTGACTAGTCTCCCAGTCCCTGCCGGTGAAAAACATCTCCACAGCATGATGCTGCTGCCACCATGCTTCACCGTAGGGATGGTGCCAGGTTTCCTCCAGACCTGACACTTGGCATTCAGGCCAAAGAGTTCAATCTTGGTTTCATCAGACCAGAGAATCTTGTCTCATGGTCTGAGAGTCTATTAGGAGCTTTTGGCAAACTCATAGCAGGCCGTCATGTGCCTTTTTACTGAGGAGTGGCTTCAGTCTGGCCACTCTACCATAACGGCCTAATTGGTGGACTGCTGCAGAGGTTGGCTAGTGGTTAGAGTGTGGGGCCAGTAACCGAAAGGTTTAATCAATTTTAGAATAAGGCTGTAACGTAACAAAATGTTGAAAAAGTCGAGGGGTTGGCACTATTAAATTACACCCCCTTTTGCCCTCAGAACAGCCTCAATTCATTGTGTCAAGTTGGATGTCCATTGGATGGTGGACCATTCTTAATACACACTGGAAACTGTTGAGTGTGAAAAACCCAGCAGAGTTGCAGTTCTTGACACAAACCTGGCACCTACTACCATACCCCGTTCAAAGGCACTTACATTTGTCTTGCCCATTCACCCTCTGAATGGCATGTTACACAATCCCTCAGGGGTTAAAAATACTATTTTAACCTGTCTCCCCCCCATGAATTTACACTGATTTGAAGTGGATTTAACAGGTGACATAAATAAGGGATCATAGCTTTCGCCTGGATTCACCTAATCTGTCATGGAAAGAGCAGGTGTTCCTAATGTTTTGTACACTGTTTGTTATTATTCAGGCATAATGTAAGGGTGTATCATTTTGATAGGGCTGGACATGGAATTTGAGTTAAGCCTTCAAACAGTTATGTCATGCTCTCACTCTGTTAATATAATGGAATAGGGAAGCTGTCAGTTTTAATTCAAATCAAATGGGTCCTTACATTTGTCCTATTTCACACATGTACAAGCACATGTGTGAATTGGATATTTGTTTTTTGCTTATCACACCCCTGAGGGTGGGGTTGGAGCCAGGGATCAGCCATTATTGACGGTGATGCATGTTTCCATCCTCACTTCTGTTTCATACTCTAGGCTGTGGGTCTGAGGTATGTTTCAGAATGACAGTAGTTATTTTAATCTAGTTGTTAGTTAATTCCATAGAAACCCACAGGTCAGTGAGGTCACTTATCTTCATGCTCACTCAAAGAATTGGAAGCTTTCCCATTAGATCTACATTCCTGAGAACAACTCCAGCTGCTGTCGCACACTTCAAAATCATTTATCCAGATACCTTGACAAAATACTGTAATCATTTAGTTTGAGATGGATGATAGATGGACAGATGTAGTCTCAACAAGAAAGGTTGTGTGCTTTGGGTTTGCTATTGTACCCGGTGGCACCACTTACGTGTAGTTTAAGCTGAGGGCGGAAATGGGTAGAAGGATATCTGTTTGGGGCTCCCGAGTGGCGCAGCGGTCTAAGGCACTGCATCTCAGTGGAAGAGGTGTCACTCCAATCCCTGGATCAAACCCAGGCCGTATCACATCTGGCCGTGATTGGGAGTCCCATAGGGCGGCACACAATTGGCCCAGCATCGTCCCGGGTAGGGTTTGGTTGGGGGAGGCCCAGCATCGTCCGGGGTAGGGTTTGGTTGGGGGAGGCCCAGCATCGTCCGGGGTAGGGTTTTGTTGGGGTAGGCCCAGCATCGTCCGGGGTAGGGTTTGGTTGGGGTAGGCCCAGCATCGTCCGGGGTAGGGTTTGGTTGGGGTAGGCCCAGCATCGTCCGGGGTAGGGTTTGGTTGGGGTAGGCCGTCATTGTAAATAAGAATTTCTTCTTAACGGACTAGTCTAGTTAATTTTAGTCTATGGATAGGATGTGGTGGGGATGTGGTGGGTTAGTGCATTTCTAATCACCCCCAGAATGGCTTTCTCTGTAGCTCGTGTCGATAAAAGTCTGTGGTGTGAGGTTGCGTATAGGATAAATATACAGTTGAAGTCGGAGGTTTACATACACTTAGGTTGGAGTCAATAAAACTTGTTTTTAAACCACTCCACAAATTTCTTGTTAACAAACTATAGTTTTGGCCAGTCGGTTAGGACATCCACTTTGTGCATGACAAGTAATTTTTCCATGAATTGTTTACAGACAGATTATTTCACTTATAATTCACTGTATCACAATTCCAGTGGGTCAGAAGTTTACATACATTCAGTTGACTGTGCCTTTAAACAGCTTGGAAAATTCCAGGAATTCCAGCTTCTGATAGGCTAATTTATGTCATTTGACTCAATTTGAGGTTTTCCTGTGGATGTATTTCAAGGCCTACCTTCAAACTCAGTACCTCTTTGCTTGACATCATGGGAAAATCAAAAGAAATCAGCCAAGACCCCAGAAAACAAATTGGAGACCTCCAAGTCTGGTTCATCCTTGGGAGCAATTTCCAAACGCCTGGAGGTACCACGTTCATCTGTACAAACAATAGTACGCAAGTATAAACACCATGGGTCCACGCAGCCATCATACCGCTCAGGAAGGAGACGTGTTCTGTCTCCTAGAGATGAACGTACTTTGCTGCAAAAAGTGCAAATCAATCCCAGAACAACAGCAAAGTACCTTGTGAAGATGCTGGAGGAAACAGGTACAAAAGTATCCACAGTAAAACGAGTCCTATATCAACATAACCTTCAAGGCCGCTCAGCAACTGCACATGGGGACAAAGATGGTACTTTTTGGAGAAATGTCCTCTGGTCTGATGAAACAAAAATAGAACTCTTTGACCATAATGACCATTTAAGTTTGGAGGAAAAAGGGGGAGGCTTGCAAGCCGAAGAACACCATCCCAACCGTGAAGCGTTGTGGGGGTGCTTTGATGCAGGAGGGACTGGTGTACTTCACAAAATAGATGGCATCACGAGGAGGGAAAATTATGTGGATATATTGAAGCAACAGCTCAAGACATCAGTCAGGAAGTTAAAGCTTGGTTGCAAATGGGTCTTCCAAATGAACAATGACTCCAAGCATACTTCCGAAATTGTGGCAAAATGGCTTAAGGACAACAAAGTCAAGGTATTGGAGTGGCCATCACAAAGCCCTGACCTCAATCCCATAAAAAATGTGTGGGCAGAACTGAAAACGTGTGTGCGAGCAAGGAGGCCTTACAGACCTGACTCAGTTACACCAGCTCTGTCAGGAAGAATGGGCCAAAATTCACCCAACTTATTGTGGGAAGCTTGTGGAAGGCTACCTGAAACATTTGACCCAAGTTAAACAATTTAAAGGCAATGCTACCAAATACTAATTGAGTATGTAAACTTCTGACCCAATGGGAATGTAATGAAAGAAATAAAAGCTGAAATAGAATGATTTATTTTCACATTTCATATTCTTAAAATAATGTGGTGATCCTAACTGACCTACGACAGGGAATTTTTACTAGGATTAAATGTCAGGAATTGTGAAAACTGAGCTTAAATGTATTTGGCTAAAGTGTATGTAAACGTCTGACTTCAACTGTATACGAATTTACATCACTTTTTAGTAATTTAGCAGATGCTCTTATCCAGATGGACTTACAGTTGGTAATGTATTCTAGTAACCCTGTGTGCTGCACTAAAGGCCATTTAGGAACATGCTACAGTATGCCTGTCACTTATCTAAACAATTTGACTAAAGTTTGAAAATGTCTTTCTCCCGCCACATTAGGTTCCTCCACTACCTGGATGCCATTCACCTGGGCCTTCCCAAGAACACACTGCAATACCTAGCAGAGGACTTCCCTTGAACTAGAGAGAAGTGCACTGGTGTTTCTCAAATAGGGGGTTTAAGGACATTCAGGTCGCCCATTTTGAGGCTTGATGACAGTATGAAAGCAATCATTAGCTGGGTTAATGTGATCCTAACTTGAGTCATATTCATTAGGTACCGAATGGAAGAAATCTGACACAAGGAGGGAGGGACTGACTACCTAAGCTTGTCGAAATAGAAGGCTAGTTTTTTTTCTTATCCCATTGCAAAACGTTTTGCTACGGTGTGCCCTAATGAATACGACCCCTCAATTGCTACTAAAAGTCAATGACCAGAAATCTGCGGATCAATTCCCTCTTGGGACCTGGAGTGAGGTTCATCATGGATCCCTTTAAAGAGTGCTGAAACACTATTCACCTCTTCAATATGCATTTGTACTGTAATATAAAAATGGGAGTGTGTAAATGTATATCAGTACATTTTATAGTTGTGGCTTTTACGAAGATGTGCCTGTTTTTGTATTCTGCTGTGCATTTGGCAAAGTGTTTCATGAACTAATAAATTCAAATTATATGCTGAGAGATCATTTGTAAGATTTGAATAACATACTTGTAGAAATTGTCAGTTTAAAGGGCTGTGTTTTTGTTGTCAAACTATACAATATTAACACAATCCTGTTCAAGCACTTCATATCACTTTTTTACTGTTCATATAATATAAACCCCACACACTTTACTAGTCCAAAGTGTTATTCTCTCATGAATTACAATGGCTTCATTATCTAATTGCAGGGAAGGATCAGTGATGTGTATATGTAAATCATTGGGTAGGATGTATTTTTAAATATATAAACATTAATCAAGTCGGGTTAGATTCAACACAATCTAATGTAACAGAAGTGATTATGAAATATTTTTGTATTGTTTACATCTTTTGGTAAATTAATGTAATAAAACATTGAAATAAAAAAGGACACGTGTAACAAGCCGCAGACGCAGCGTATCAAACAAAACCACACGCGTCATGTTTTCATTTCTGTAGTGGGATGTTCCAAAATAAAAATCACATGCATTTTACGTTCGGCGTGGTCCTACACACTTACCAGTTTTCGTCCAAACTCACAGAAACGTCAACATTTGTATTTCGTTACGTAAATGGCTAATTACACCACTCATATTTAACCAAAATATTTCCTACATTCGATACAGATTTATATTCGCTAAATAATGGCAAACAAGGACAGAAACAAAACGATTTTGCTGGAATTGGGGAAACTGCCAGAAAACAACCAATGCGCAGACTGTAGCGCGCCGGGTGAGTGACAATGTAGTTCCATTTAAATCCTAGTCAATTCAAGAGTTAGGGATGAAGTTGCCAATGAGTGTACTATTTCTAAACATGAAATAATTCAGCCCATGTTCTGACTTGTATGTGTGTGGTGTGTTAAATAGTTATGTATATGGTAAATGCTTGTGTGTTTCATGTAGACATCGCTTTCTCACTACTCAACAATAACTTCTACCTACAAGGCTTGCCCGCTCATTAGGCGACCGCCAATGGCGGAAGATTGAAGAGGGTGTCATTTTCTGAGCTAAACTGACCAAGACGCACCTCCAACCTCACGTAATTCTAGCCCCAAAACAATGTCAATTTCTCTCAACCAGTGTCATATGGGCTTTTTAGGGGAGCGCTGATGCCGCCCTGTGATAAGCAGTGCCCACTTTGTTATAGGAAGGGGCGCAAAATATTTAGCGTGTCTATTCCCAGCGCGCCTTTCTGGGGTGCTGTTGGAGACACGTATCGCTGCTATACTCCACCAACTTTCCGTCCCAAAAAATGATGAACATAAATCATATAGCAGATATCGTAGCGTATATGGTATGTGACCTTTTCTGTAGCCCACAGGCTGGAGATAAAAGCTATGACAATGTAGTGAGACATGCAGGTTTCTCCGATCAAATAGCCTAACTAAATGACGCCCAATCAAATAAAAAAATGTGCTGACATGTTAACCAATGCGTTCGTAAATTCACTCTGGCGATCTACTCCCATTTCAGAGCACTCTCGTCTGTGTGTCAGAGCGCAGAGTAACATGCATTTCCAACGCGCAACACACGTTGAATATGACAGTTGTCGGCAAAAACAAGTTATTAAATTGTTGCCAGCAGCACAGTTAGTCGCCAACGCTCTAGATAACATGAAAACAGCCTTACAATTGCCAGAATGAGGTGTTCTCTCATTTGTCTGGAAGTGGCTAGCTAGCCAAGTTAGCTTGAGTTGTGAGGTCAGAACGCTCGGATCAACCCTACTCCTCAGCCAGTGCTCTCCGGGAGCGAAACGCTCTGAATTTATGAACAGACAATCTGACAATTCTTTGAATTTACGAACGCCCAGAGTGCACTCTGGCACTCCAAAGTAAATTTATGAGCACACCGTTGTAATGTGCTTACACATTCGAGCGTCTCTCAGCCTATGTTATGCAAATTAGTTGCTGTATTTTATGATGACGCTGGGGCATGCTGAGGGAGAGTTTTTCGAGAGGCGCTTGTGTGTTTCCGGTTAGTGCTTGAGTGCACTGTGTTCATCCAAATAAATTACAACTTGATCATTTTATGGGAAATAATCGTACTCGAATGTTTGTGAGTCAACAAACTACATGTGAGTTTCGGTGGCCTTACAGGCTCATTACAATATCCTAAAAACAGGACCGGTCAAAGTAAACTGGGAAATATGGAATGGATAATCAGGCTACAACTGCTCTCCAGGACTTAAATTGTCATGATCTGTGGTTTCAAGTTTGTTTTTGATGAGCTGATCATAGTGAAAAATAGTTGTTAGTGTTAGTTGTTTTTAATACCTTTCCACCTATTTCGATCCAACCGTTACCACAAACCCATCCTCCCCAATTAACGTATCACCAACCTCCTGTGGTGTAAACACATTGCAAATAGGCTCAGGATAACTCCTGTGGTGTAAACACATTGCAAATAGGCTCAGGATAACTCCTGATAAAGTTAGGTAGCTGATATTTAGAGCTTAAATAGCCAAATTGATTAGTCACAGGAATCAGGACTAATAAAGCAAATGCAACAGCCTGTTTTACAAATGGTGGGCCTAACACATGGATGGGCCTAACACATGGATGGGCCTAACACATGGATGGGCCTAACACATGGATGGGCCTAACACATGGGTGGGCCTAACACATGGGTGGGCCTAACACATGGATGGGCCTAACACATGGATGGGCCTAACACATGGATGGGGATTCCTAAAATGACGTTGCAGGTGGACAGGGTAGGCAACACCCCAGTAAGCACGGACCAGCAGTTGTTTTTTGGTGCAGACCAGCAGTTGTTTTTTGGTGCAGTCCAGCCCGGCCTTGATTTCCACGGACGTTGGTTTTTGATCTGGCCTGGATAAGCGTTGATTTGGCTCAAACATAGACATCTATAAATGATGTTGACATAGTGGCAGGGTAGCCTAGTGGTTAGAGCGTTGGACTAGTAACTGAAAGGTTGCAAGATCAAATCCCCGAGCTGACAAGGTACAAATCTGTCGTTCTGCCCCTTTTCAACTTTAATTCCGAACGGAAAATGAACCTGATTTCAAATGTCAGGAAAATACGTGTTGAAAATATATATTTTTAACATTAATTCAGAACCAAAATGGAACCTGATTTCAATGTCCGGACAATACGTCTTTTCATCTTTCATTCAGAACCTAACTTCAACATCTGGAAAATACAACTTTTCAACATCAGTTTGCTTACTGGTACTATTTTTAGTTTTACAGGGGCAGCGATATTTTTGTCTTGCCTAGGTGACAGAATAGCCAGGACTGGCCTGAGCACCATTTTACTATTTTGAAAGATATCTGTGATTTTCAGTGCTGAGTGACACCACACAGAGATGGTCATTCATTCTTTGATCTCTGTTTTTCCATGAGTTTTGAGTGATCTTGAGTCTTGTCTCTTTCTGGTGATCCTCCCGTCCTCTGCATACACTGTATAGATCCTGACTGGGCGTCCTATAAGCTAGGTGTATTTGTGTGTCTGAACTGCTCTGGAGTGCACCGCAACCTGTCCAACATCAGCCGCGTTAAATCCATACGGCTCGACTTCTGGGATGACGAGCTAGTGAAGGTAATGAATGGATCTCTTACAGCAGTGGTCAACACCAACCCTGGTTCTGGGGATCTTACAGGGTGTTCAGGTGTCTTGTTCCAGCCCAACACTAACCAGATCAATCCATCAACAAATTATCATTAACTTTGTGCTTGGGTGGAATAAAAGCCTTCACAGTATGTATCTCTTCAAGACCAGGTTTTGTGACCACTACATGTCAATTTCACTCCTGGTTCTCATCTTGGAGGACCACTTTGGGTACTGGTTTGGTTTGCAATCTTAATCAATACCATGTATTTATGTCCTCTGTCAATTTCCTTCTTTTGGGGTGTTTGTTTGGGTACAAAGTTCATGAAAACCAATGGAAATGCCACAGGCAGAGCCATCTATGAGAAAGCAGTCCCAGCATTCTACTACCGGCCCCAGCAAGAAGACTGTGCGTAAGTGTTGCCATCCCAGGTCATTTCACTACTTCACTGACAAGTGCTCTTAGCACTGGGCACTCGTTTTTGTACAAACGAATGGCAGCATTTAGGGAAGTTGAAGGATGCTGACTTTGCGCATCAATGTAAGAAGGGGAAGGAAAGGATTGTATTGTTAAAAAAAATAAAGAAGTGGAACTTTTGAGATTGGAATTATAAATAATTTAACCAGTCAGTCAATTGTTGTCTCTCCCTCCCAATGAAAAATTATTTGTCTTTTGAAGGTTTAAGAAAAACAAATGCAATGGACAATACTTAGGGTTTCTATTCACCCTGTCTAAAACAATGCAGGAGAAACTGTGGACTCAAGGATCCGATAAGCCTGTGAAACTGTAGAACATTTCATCCTTTTTACCCCCAGCGTCTTAAGGGAGCAGTGGATAAGAGCAAAATATGAGAGGATGGAATTTACCGGCGAGACAAAGTATCCCCCACTGGCCTACACGACAGGTGAACTGGCTTTACTGCTTGTCTGTGGATGTTCAAATCACATGTTATAACACAGAGAACCTCTGCCATTTCTTCTATATTTCTGTATTATTTTAATTGTGATCTTCTGTAGCTCAGTTGGTAAAGCATGGCTCTTGAAACGCCAGGATAGTAGGTTTGATTCCCAGGGCCACCTATACATGACAAATGTATGCGCGCATGATTGTAGGTCGGTTTGGATAAAAGCGTTTGCTAAATGACATACATTGAAATATTGTCCACAGTGAGGCATTTTGCAGGGTCAATGTAGTTTGTTCATCGTACACTGACAAGAAAAACCTATTCTTGTCACACTGACACTTCTGTGGACCTACAGCAGAGCATCGTTCACTTGAGTGAAAACCACACACAGAGACATGAGAGGCATACCCACATGTATTGATGAGTTACGGAGACGTAACAGAGTACACTTCTTTGGGTCCATTCCAGGTTTCTATGAAGGGATGCTGTGGAAGAAGGGGAAGGAGAAGGGACAGTTTCAGAGAAGGAAGTTTGTTCTGTCTGAGAAGGAATTCACCCTGGCTTACTTCAACAAGGAGGATGTAAGTGTGAGGTCATTGACATACTGGGTAGCTTTGCTGCACGGCCAAATTTCTAAACTGTTAATGGGCACATACTTTGAACGTGCGACTACTGAAAGGTGAAAAGAGTTCAGTGCCTGTCGTGGTAATTTCCTGTATTACTAAACACTGAGAGAGCAAACTACACACAAGTCAGAGTATGTTATAAAGTCCATCTTTAATTATATATGAGCTTCACCATAGCCCTGTGACTCTCAGATCAATTCAGTGTCTATAAATGAATTCTCTGAGAGTGCTTACAAAACAGTTCTTAGTATCATTTATAGCCAAGACACACCCATCTCAACTCACATGACGAATAACAGATCTTAGGAACATTACACAAATAACCTTTTACTTGAAAGAGGAGTATCCCATAGCTCGACAGCATTAGCTATAAATTATTGTTCAGTTTGGTCTCCTAAATGAAGTTCTTATATCGTTCTTGGTACCACTTAGGACCAAAACATTACCTCATCCAATGGCATTTATCAATTGTCAATTCTAGATACTCCCATCTCAAATACACCCCCTCCTGGACATGTGTCTACTGAAAGGTGAAAAGAGTTCAGTGCCATAGCTCTGCTAATATTTACAGGGGTTCACTTGTGAATCATCTTAACATAATTTGACTATGACATATGTTCAGTTCTCTCAAGTCAGGCTTACAAATAGTTAAGCCACATTGTTGAATATTCACTGGGCTTGCATTGTACACATCATCACTCTGCGCCCTCAGCCGTCCAAAGGGCCCAAAGCGCTCATCTCCATCAAAGACGTGAATGTGACCTTTCAACCTGAGAAAATTGGTCACGCCCATGGTCTGCAGATTACCTACCAGAAAGACAGCCACACCAGAAGTATTTTTGTCTACCACGAAAGTGGAGAGGTGGGCATTTCTCTCTGTATTTCGCTCTTTATTATAGAAGAATAGCTTTTGTATAGCCTGGTGATCAAAGATCTGTCACTGTGTGTTTTATACAACTCCTTTGCCATATGTTTGTTAGGAAAGTGAAAAGTACAGAGGAGTTGGATAAATCACAAACTGATCTCCTGGTACTACCAGTTGAGATAAGAGAAAGACGTTTGCCGTCACATGGCCTCATCCAAAACACGAGGAAGTGGATAAGTGAGCAAGAAGCCATGCTAAAATATTTACAACTTTGCAAAATAAGCTTTTGTTAGTATTTTTGTCTGAGATCTTTGTTGATCTGCTTGTATTCACAGTTGGTTGGAGATAGTTTTTATGGCATCCTCCTGTAGCAGATTATGCTGTATATCAGTGTGTAAAGCTTACTAGTCTTCCCTGCTCAGGAGATTGTCAACTGGTTCAATGCCATTCGAGCTGCTCGCTTTGCCTACCTGAAAACAGCATACCCCACAGGAAGTGATAAAGAAGTAAGTGTTTGTTAGACTATATTTCAGTAAAGTTCTCTCTGGTATATGCCCTTCTTTTCAACCATGTTTGTACCGGCACAGTATCTCTACTTCCGTCAAATCAGAGGCTACCAATGTCTCCCCCACATGAATTTGGTATTTTTATTGTCCCTGTAGACCATTCACTTTAGGGTGTAAACATACTATAAATTCCATTATTATACTTATGATAAAATGTCTATTATATTCTACTGAGCCATTTACTTTATGCTGTTAATCTTATTTCTTATTGTTGTTGCATTGTCGAGAAAGAACTTGCAAGTAAGCATTTCATTGGGTGGTCTATACCATGTGTATCCTGTACATACGACTAATAAAAACGTGAAACTATAGGGTGTTGTTATGCCGTGTGAAGACAGACTTCAATGAATCAATGCATTAGAGGAAGTTCAACACGTTTCAACTTTGAGAGGGGGTCACAAGATAGTATTTCCAGTAACTATTGGCTTGGTTTTATGTTGCAGAATACCAGTACATTTAGATGTAAATATTTCCTAAAGAACAGACAGTGGTTCCTAGTGCCTAAGGACATATTCAGCAACCGTAGCAATCAATAACTACTGTTGCAATTAGCTGATGAACTGATGCTTATAAATGCTGTATTCCTCTTCATGATGTGTATTCTGACAGTTGAGGACTAGAATTACCAGAAACTACCTCAAAGAAGGATACATGGAGAAGACAGGTCCTATGGTAGGTAGTTACTTTGTGATTATCATACTAAATAATGACATTGGATATAAGAAACGTAAAGTGACCTGGTTGTTACAATGTAATCGCATTATGAACACAGTGACAATAAAGTGTATTTGTTGGGAAGCAAAAGGAGACGTTCAAAAAGAGATGGTTCATCTTGGACTCCCAAGACAGGAAGCTCCTTTACTTCAAAAGCCAGCTGGTAAGAAAGGAGTCCACCTCCTCATCATCTCAAAAGGGTGTGTGTGTGTGTGTGTGTATTCACTGTGTACCTGTGTGTATCACTCGAATCCTAATCTCTACACTATCAACATGTTGTGTGTGTCTGTTTACTACAGGATGCTGAGGAGCTGGGAGTTGTGTTCATCGGCACAGAGACCAATGGTTACTCAGTGAGTGAGTGCATTCCCAAAAGGACCAGAGGCAACCGGTGGAGGTGTGGAGTCACAGTGGACACGCCGGACCGCCAGTTTGTCTTCATGTGTGAGCAGGAGAGGGAACAGAGAGAGTGGGTGGAGGCCCTCAGACAGGTCATCTCTAAACCCATGCAGCCCCAGGACTACACCAGTAAGAGTCATGTCACCAGTATTCACACCACAGGAGACTCCTGAGGGGAGGACGGCTCATAATAATGGGCAGAACGGAGCGGATGGAATGGCATCAAACACATGGAAACCATGTGTTTGATGTATTTGATACCATGCCACTGATTCCGCTCCCGCCTATTCCAGCCTATTCCACGAGCCTGTCCTCCCAAATGAAGGTGCCACCAACCCCCTGACACACACACACATCCACACTATGCACGTACTGTACATAGTATATATTCATACACCACATGGTGAATAACCTAATATACGCTTTTCTGGCTTGTCTTGTTTCAGCTGAAGCCAACATCCGAGGGAAGAGTTGACTTTCGAGAGAGAGCTGAGGGAAGAGTTGACTTTCGAGAGAGAGCTGACTTTCGAGACAGAGATTCCACCAACATTGGCTACAAAACCCACTCTGAAGACTCATCTACACTGAACAAAAATATAAACACAACATGCAACAATTTCAAAGATTTTACTGAGTTACAGTTTAAATAAGGAAATCAGTCTGTTGAAATAAATTAATTCAGACCTAATCTATGGATTTCACAACTGAGAATACAAATATGCATCTATTGGTCACAGATACAGAAAACCAGTTAGTATCTGGTGTGACCACCATTTGCCTCATGCAGCGCGACACATCCTCTTCGCAAGTTGATCAGGCTGTTGATTGTGGCATGTGGAATGTTGTCCCACTGCTTTTCAAAAGTTGGATACTGGAGGGAACTGGAACACGCTGTCGATCCAGAGCAATCCCAAACATGCTCAATTAGTGACATGGTTGGTGAGTATGCAGGCCATGGAAGAACTGGGATTTTTTTTGATTCCAGGAATTGTGTACAGATCCTTGCAACATGAGGCCGTCCATTATCATGCTGAAACTTAAGGTGATGGCGGCTGATGAATGGCACGACAATGGGCACAACAGGATCTCGTCACGGAGTTTCTATGGAGTCAAATTGCCATCGATAAAATGCAATTGTGTTAATTTTCCGTAGCTTCATGCCTTCCCAAATCATAACCCCACCGCCACGATGGGGCACTCTATTCACAACGTTGAGCTTGCCTGAGACTTTTTCTTGCAAGTTTGTGCCGAAATTCTTCAGTTTTGCAAACCCACAGTTTCATCAGCTATCTGGGTGGATGGTCTCAGATGATCCCCCAGATGAAAAGGCCGGATGTGGTGGTCCTAAAATTTGAGAGAAATACATTTTTTGGTGCATCGGGAACATTTCTGTGATCTTTTATTTCAGCTCATGAAACATGGGACCAACACTTTACATGTTGTGTTTCTATTTTTGTTCAGTATATAAGAAACATTCAATCCAGTGATACTGGAAGTTATCCCCCTTAGTGACAGCAGGCCTCTAAATATATTACTTATTGGAGGACAATGTCTAGGACTGTGGGTTGTTTATTTACAATGCAGATACATGGTTCTACTGGAATTATTGAAAAATGAATTGGGGCAGTACTGTCTCACCACAAATGATGGACAAACTAGATGACTTGCTCGGCATGGAAGGTAAAATTGTTATTCTCAAACCTTACATATTAAAATGGCAGAGTTGTGTGTCCCGTGTGCACTTGTTTTATGTGTGAAACCAGGTCAATTCTGTTGCTATGAGAAAGTGGAATAATATCTAATACCAACTGTGATTACTAATAAAAACTTTGATAATATAACAACTATGTATTAGAAGGGTATGTTTTTAGCCCTTTTCTTTAACAAAGGGTATGCCATACCCTCACATACCCCCTCAATTCGAGCCCTCAGCGTCTTTCTGAGTTGAGAGCAATTGAATCCCTGCCTCCTTTATCATTTCACAATACAATCAAATCAAGCCACTACATTTGAATTCCAAGCCAATGTCACCACATGAGCGCTAGAGGGTAGCAGATGCGTTGTCTAGTATGTTTAGACAGCGTTTGTCTGCTGCTGCTTGCCGTAGTTGCCGGGTATTGGAGGTCAGCTGGAGGAGGCGTGCTTCTGAAATGTTTCGTGCAAAATGTCATGAAAGTACAGAAAATAAAGGAATATAGCGTTTTAAACAATTATGTCATTTACAAGAATGTGTATCGCTGTTGAGCGTGGAACTTCAATTGTACAAGAAGCGAGAGAAAAGATAACAAATTAACGGAGAAATTCCTCCGTCCGTTTTGTCCTACAAAGAAAGAGGCGCCGACCACAGTTTGACAGCGCAGTCTAAACTGCGCAGGCCTGGCATTAGATAAACTGCTGTAGGGCGGCATCAAAGAATATATGATATTTATGAAAGAACAAAGACTTATTGATTTGTGAATAAAAAACAATTGCAAATATGAGGAAGGACGTGAGGATATTACTCGTTGGGGAACGTAAGTGGCTGATTCATTAAATATAGCTGGCGCTTGATGCCTACACAGTAATTAGCTAGCATGCTAGCTAGCTTAACTCCGCGAATACATTAAATTAATCAAAATACACGGTATATACGAATGTACACCTAGGTTGTATTTTGTACTTGTATGACCGCACAACTAAGAATACCATTGCATCGAACTGATTCAATGTGACATTGTGAAGACGTTAAGCCAACAAAATACCTCGCTAACTAGCAAATGCCGCAGTCAAATGAATGGCTAGTTAATAAAGACTATTGGTTCGTTCACTTAGTAATACACACACAGTAGCTGTAGTTATTTAAAGTATGTTTGGTGTAACTTCTAGCCACAGTAATTAACTAGCTAGCAAGTAATGTAGGTTAGGATCGTATCAATAGAATACTCACTCAACCTTGCACGCGCTTTGCACTATCGATCTGTCCTCGTGCACACTGTCAGCTTGACATTCCATGGAACCAGTAGAAATCATGTTCTGCTCAGATCTGTGTATTTTAGCCATTTGGCCACATTGCAACTTTTGGCCTCCACAATACACTTCTCCCAAATCCCCATAGCCACATCTAGTGCACTTTGCAAATTAGGGCCCTATTTCATTTACATTCATCTTCTCCCATATCCACAATGCATATATTTTTAAGCTATGTCATTTACATTTTTTTTGAGCGTGACTATTGTCAATGATCACATTGGTAAATTGGGTAGAATGTGATAGAACTGAGACCTTTAAAGGAACTTGTGACAACATGCTGGTTGTCCTCCTTTCTGCCCTGTGTTCTTCACTCACATCTGTTTATCAGATGCAACTGGCTGGCTGACCTACATTGACACATTCTCTTTGGCGTTGCTGACAGGTCCCTTGAGAGGGCAGCCAAAACCGTACGTGTGTATGCTAACGTTGGTGATATCACTCAGCAGCCAAGGATGCATTTACACAGACAGCCCACTACTGATCTTTTTCACAATTACTGGAAAAGGAGCTGATCTGATTGGTCAAAAGACCAAGTAGTAGTGCAAAAGGATCAGAATTGGGCAGCCAGACTGTAAACACAGCTCAAGTGTCCATAGATACAAGTCCTTTCCATGCACCTGCAGAGGCTGCCCCTGTTCTTGAACTTGATTAACTGTCCTACCGCCCTTGAAGCAGGAGCCCATTCACTGATCTGACTCAACATATGGGTGAAAGCTACTGTAGGCTAATTGAACCCGGCTTGATAAAATCCCTCCATTGGCATTAGATCAATGGTTATGATAGGAAAAAGGATGCATGTTGAAACGTATCAGAACTGCAACTCTCTGTGCAGTATCTGCAGCCCTGTGTCCTCTGGCTGTGCACTATGGTGCTGGATTCAATCAAGTCGTGGAATTTAATAAGGCACTCCAACACTTAACTAGTCCCTGTTCATGCTTGCCAGCTGCTCTTATCTTCACACTTCAGTCACTCAACACATCAGTCTAACAGTCTGTAATGTATGCAGATCCGTAGCCGACACAATCTCAAATTCATTCTACACTGCCTTCACCCACCTAGATAAGAGGAATACCTATGTGAGAATGCTGTTCATTGACTACAGCTCAGCGTTCAACACCTTTGTCACCTCCAAACTCGTCACCACGCTTAAGACCCTGGGACTGAACACTTCCCTCTGCAACTGGATCCTGGACTTCCTGACGGGCCACTCCCAGGTGGTGAGGGTAGGCAACATCACCTCCGCCACGCTGACCCTCAACACGGGGTCCCCACAGGGGTGTGTGCGATTAGTTCCGTCCTTGTACTCTGCACATGACTCCAACACCAAGTTTGCTGACGGCACGACGGTGGTAGGCCTGATCACCAGCGACGATAAGACAGCCTACAGGGAGGATGTCAGTTATATGACAGTGTGGTCCAGGAGCAACAACCTTTCCCTCAACGTCAGTAAGACCAAGGAGCTGATCTTTGACTACAGGAAACGGGGGCGGGGGCGAGCACTCCCCCATCCACATCCCTGGGGCTGCAGTGGAGCTGGTCGCAAGTTCTTCAGTGTCCAAATCACTCAGAACTTAAAATGGCTGACATGCACTGTCACGAAGAAGGCGCGACTTCTTCCCCCTCAGGATGGAAAGGTTTAGCATTGGCCTTCAAAGTCTCAAAGTTCTACAGCTGCACCATTGAGAGCATCTTGACTGGCTGCATCACTGCTTGGTATGGTAACTGTACCGCCCTCGATCTCATGGCGCTACAGAGGGTGGTGCGGACAGGCCAGTACATCACTGTCATTCAGGACCTCTATATCAGGCTGTGTCAAAGGAAGGCCCGGAAAATCATTGAAGACTCCAGCCACCCAAGCCATAGACTGTCCTCTCTACTTCCGCACGGCAAGCGGTACCGGTGCATGAAGTCTGACACCAACAGGCTCCTGAAGGGCTTCTTTCCCTAAGCTAAATAGCTAACTAATTGGCCTTATGTACTATCAGGGTTGACTCTGTCTCTATGCACTCTCACAGGACTCTAAACTCACACACACATACACATAAAAGCTTAATTTGCTCACACGCACATCATGCACAAATATTTATACTGACTATGCACACGCACTCACATACATTCAGCAAATATGCTACTCTTTTTATCATATTTCCTGATGCTTAGTCACCTTACCCCTATACATATACCCCTATCAGTATCTCTGCACATTGTAAATATGCTATTGGAACTGACCATGTATATAGCATACTCACTTCATGTTGTTCTTATTTCTATTTCTCATGTTTTTGCTCTACCTTGTTATTTTTTGTTCAACATTGATATTGATTACTGCATTGTTGTGGTTAGAGCTGGCAAGAACGGCATGGCACTGTACTTGTCCACGTGACATTACCTTGAAACCTGCACATTGAATGGTACAATGTTGAGAGGTGACACTAAAGTCCCTGTGATGGGAGATCATCAATTGAGCTATCTCCTCATTGTAGCCTGGTTCCAGATCTGTTTGTGCCGTCTCGCCAACTCCTATGGTCATTGTCACTGTCATTGTCACATGACCATAGGAGTTGGCAAGAGAGCACAAATAGATCTGGAATCAGGCTATCCTGATTGCAATCACACACTGATGCTTCTGTCTGACTCACACACTTGTCCTCTCGTCTCCACAGCCAAAGTGGGGAAGACGTCTCTGATCATGTCACTGGTCAGCGAGGAGTTCCCTGACGACGTTCCCCTTCGAGCGGAGGAGATCACCATCCCAGCAGACGTAACTCCAGAGAGAGTCCCCACACACATAGTGGACTACTCAGGTAACGCCACAGACCATACAGCCTGAACGTCAGTCAATACTGAATGTTTAATGCTGAACACTGTTCAGTGTTACTAGACTGCCCCTACAGACAGACTATTATTTTTCGGAACTGGGATTCAGTCAATGCATGTTATGGCTGGAAACTGCTCTACTGACAGTACTTATGACAGTGGAGTAGGAGACGTGTCAGATTGACAAGACAAATCATACTGTCTTTTATGTTGTTGTCTTGTGTCTGTAGAAGCAGAACAGTCAGACGAGCAGTTGTATCAAGAAATATCAAAGGTTGGTAGGATACCATTTTAACCCTGTATTATCCCCACAGTAAACATCTATCCCCACCAAGGTAGAATAACATTCTCTCTTTTTTACAGGCTAATGTTATTTGCATAGTTTACTCAGTCAACAACAAGAAGTCCATTGAGAAGGTCAGTTTATAAACCAAGCATTCTCTCTGACAAAGAATAACTGACATTCAGATGTCTTGATTTAGTAACAGCCCACTGCCTACACGTTGTTAACTCTGTTCACCATGTCGGCCATATTGAATTAAAGAGAGCGCAGGGCAGGCCTGTGTTCTGAGTCTTGGCAGTGCAGCTGTAACAGGGTTTGATATGTGTTTTCTCTCTTCTAGGTGACAAGTCATTGGATTCCCCTCATAAACGACAGGACGGACAAGGATAGCAGGTGTGTGTGTGTAGTGTGCTTGTGGTGTCTGTGTGTGTGTGTGTGTCTCCCCTTGGTCAGGGACAGTGGGGGTATACAGTCTGTTACTAAATCCCCAGTGCATTTGGAAATGACTGCACCAACACCTAAAGTGCTGGTGTAGTTTTTGACAGCTTTGCCTCATTTCACTTAGTAGATTGAAACGGGTGTCAAGTCATTTCAATTACATGCCATTCATTATAAGACCAGCCTGCTATATGGACCAGTTATGTCATAGACAAGGGAAAGTACACTACCTTGTACCTGTTTGTGTAACCTACTCCATATCAATGTGATAATGGAGGAAAGGTTACTGAATGACTCATGGCTATGTAATGTAAGACTGTGTGATACGGCCTCCCGAGTGGTGAAGTGGTCTACTGCATCGCTGTGCCACTAGAGATCCTGGTTAGAGTCCAGGCTCTGGCGCAGCCGGCCGCGACCGGGAGACCCATGGGACGGGGCACAATTGGCCCAGCGTCGTCCGGCTTAGGGAGGGTTTGGTTAGAAGGGATGTCCTTGTCCCATCGCGCTCTAGCGACTCCTGTGGCGGGCCGGGGGCAGTGCACGCTGACCAGATCACCGGGTGTACGGTGTGTTTCCTCTGACACATTGGTGTGACTGGCTTCCGGGTTAAGCAGGCATTGTGTCAAGAAGCAGTGCGGCTTGGTTGGGTCCTGTTTTGGAGGACGCACGGCTCTCGACCTTCGCCTCTTCCTAGTCCGTACTGGAGTTGCAGCGACGAGACAAGACTGTAACTACCAATTAGGATACAATGAATTTGGGGAGGAAAAAGGGGTCAAATGAAAAAAGACAGTGTGATACAATGGATCAGTTTCCCATATGGGAAGCAGAAGGTCATGGACATTGTTGTCACCTCTTAGCTGTAAGTTGAATTGCAGACAGCCAGACAACATTGATTTTAGGGTTGTCACAATACCAGTATCACGATACTCTGAGGTATCGTGGCAAGGGAACGAAACATGGAGCGGACTATATTTTCTGAGGAAAACAGTCCTAATGTTTTTAGCCTTATGTTGTCACCTAGAATCACATGTTTATTTTCCATCTAGAACACTGCATTTTACATACAGTAGGTTTTAAAGGACCATAGTGTTTATTCTGCTTTGTGTGTTCCGGCAGACAGCCAGATAACGTTGTCTTGGATTGAGCCTGGATTTCTTTAATAGGATCCAGTGTCAAGGCTAAGTCTGCCTGGATTACTGTTAGAGTTTAGTATAACATACTGTAGCTTGAAGGTTTGATCTGTTAGGTGACACTGACAATCTATTGGAGTCTAGAACCCCTGAGGACAAAATATTCCTTTTTGAGACATTCTCAGACAATAGGCTAGGCTACCACTAGGCTACCACTAGGCTACCACTAGGCTACCACTAGGCTACCATGCCGCCCCATATAAGATCATATATGATGTTGTTGCAGGGTACCACTGATCCTGGTGGGGAATAAGTCAGACCTGGTAGAACACAGCAGTATGGAGACCATCCTGCCCATCATGAACCAGTACTCTGACATTGAGACCTGCGTGGAGGTAAGAGAACACTGACTGGTGACTCTGTTTACCGCCTCCATTTTGAGTGCCTAGCAAGAGTACATTGAGAATGACCATATAGCTAGGCTAATGAGAGTTGTTGTGTTACACTTGAGTTGAGGCTCAATCAAAATGGTATTGAACTACTAGAAATGTATTTTAAGGGTCTCTGATCATCTGATTAATTGAATTCAGGCCTGCAGAACGTTGATCAACAATGGTTTCATATTCAAATACGGTTCTGAAATCCCAACAGCTGAAAACGGCATAAAAATTATAATTGATGCATTGACCTTGTGATGTAGGTTGTCTGCTGGCCCTGGGCTGGGTGACTCCTAATGTTTCAGCTAACTCCTGACTTCAGTTAGTATGTTATCTGATGGCGGGTAAATGAGTCTGTCTTTCTGCTGCAGAGACCCTGGCAGTATTCATTATGGCACACAAAATAAAACATTTTGCAACGTAAAATAAAAATAAGCATTTATTGGCCAAGTCCACATAGTAAATTAGCCCTTTTCAGTCAGTTTCTTTGTTTTATTTGGTGCCTAATGAACATGACCCCTCTGTGTCTTTCTACTGACTGACTGAGTGTGTGCGCTGTGTGCTGAGACGCATTTCTATCATGGAGGAAAGTAGTTGGCTACATCACTCTTCCATTGGTCTCATGTGACAACCCAGTCACATGTCCTCTCTGGCTAGATTCATTACAGGATAAAAGTAGTGGAGGTGGAGGAGACGAAGTGTTGGAACACACACACACAGAGAATACACACAGTCAGATGTGTTAAAGTGACAACCTGGTCAGGATCCGTTATGCAGTTGTACTGCACAAGGTTCATGGGTACTTGTACGTGATGCAACACTGTTCAGTCTACATATTTAACATCTGTACACTCTCTTCCCCCCTGTGTGGAATCAGCCCCTTGTCATGGCAACACCACTGGTGTTTATAGCCTGGCTGTTTCTGGACCCTAGTTTCACATTGAGAGATGACGTTCTGCTTTCCATGACCTCATTTAGACCACTAAGAGGTTGGTCTTGCGGCTTGAGTGTTTTTTTTTTCACTGAAGCACCATAAATCTGCAATGCACAACTCAAGCTGATTGAGAACCAATTGATGTGTAAGTAGTTAAAGAAGTGGGATAGGTGATTAGTCCGGTTTGTCATATACACATGGTTTAGTACAATGAAATGCCGGCTTAACCCTTTATTTCAACAGTGGCGGCTGATGTCCTACAGTACCCATAATGGTTTTAGCTTTGTAAATGTAACCTTTATTTAACTAGGCAAGATAGTTAAGAACAAATTATTATTTACAATGACGGCCGACCCCCGGCCAAACATGGATGATCCTGGGCCAATTGTCCACAAGAGGGACTCCCAATCATGGCCGGGTGTGACGCAGCCTAGATTCGAACCAGGGACTGCAGTGACGCCTCTTGCGCTGAGATGCAGTGCCTTAGACTGCTGCACCACTCGGGAACCCTAAAGATGTTACTAAAGTGAACATAATGGTTTCCTGTCTCCTTTCCAATACATGGTTGTTAGACCACAGCAGGGGTCTTTTTCTCAGTGCATTGTTCCACCTGGTTTTGAGGTTACTGTATCTTTTGTGTTTCTCAGTATATTGTTCTAGCTGGTTTTGAGGTTACTGTATCTTTGTGTTTCTCAGTGTATTGTTCTAGCTGGTTTTGAGGTTACTGTATATTTGTGTTTCTCAGTGCTCTGCCAAAAACCTGAAGAACATCTCAGAGCTGTTCTACTATGCCCAGAAGGCAGTGCTCCACCCTACAGGACCCCTGTACTGCCCAGAGGAGAAGGAGGTGAGGAGGGCAGAGGGAAAACTCCAGGTCCCTAGCTACCCTAACTATGTAGTTACTTTTCCTGGTCAGGTTACGCAATCAAAACGTTTCCTAGCGCTACCATGGGTACACAGGCAACATCTATTTTTTAGCTCTCCAAGAATATAATATTTTACATATTTCAAATGTATACTTTGTGTTTATTCAGATGAAGCCGTCTTGCATCAAGTCTCTAACTCGCATCTTCAAAGTGTCGGACCTGGACAACGATGGCATCCTCAACGACAAAGAACTCAACTTCTTCCAGGTAGGAGCCTCACTGTGGGAAAATAAACCTTGTGGGAAAACATTTCTTGGCTGTAGCTGCAGGCTTGTGTGCTTTATCTGGCTGAAGTGAAATAACCTGATTTACTTCCTTTTCCAATGGCAGTTTATTTTAACTTGAGTGGAAGAGAGGGGGAGGGATAGGTTATTAGTGGGTTCACCGGTAGCCTGCAGACAGGTGGTTGATTTAGAAACCCTTTCAGAGCATCTTTTGTCCTCTAGTAAATGGGGCAAAGCTGTATACATATCTGCTTGTGACTTCATATATCCCAAACCACGTTACATTAGTAGCTGTGTCACATTTGTTGGAATAGACTGGTTCTTTCCCATTTTGGTCTCACCAGACGTATGTTCAGTTGTGTTTAGGTGATGTGTGTTGAGTGATTTATTGTTGAAGCACTTGGATGCAGCATTGTGCTGTCTGTAGACTTTCATTCTTCACTCTAGTTCTGTGTGGGTATTGTAGTTCTGTGTGGGTATTGTAGTTCTGTGTGGGTATTGTAGTTCTGTGTGGGTATTGTAGTTCTGTGTGGGTATTGTAGTTCTGTGTGGGTATTGTAGTTCTGTGTGGGTATAGTAGTTCTGTGTGGGTATAGTAGTTCTGTGTGGGTATAGTGGTTCTGTGTGGGTATAGTAGTTCTGTGTGGGTATAGTAGTTCTGTGTGGGTATAGTAGTTCTGTGTGGGTATAGTAGTTCTGTGTGGGTATAGTAGTTCTGTGTGGGTATGGTAGTTCTGTGTGGGTATGGTAGTTCTGTGTGGGTATGGTGGTTCTGTGTGGGTATAGTAGTTCTGTGTGGGTATAGTAGTTCTGTGTGGGTATGGTAGTTCTGTGTGGGTATGGTAGTTCTGTGTGGGTATGGTAGTTCTGTGTGGGTATGGTAGTTCTGTGTGGGTATGGTAGTTCTGTGTGGGTATGGTAGTTCTGTGTGGGTATGGTAGTTCTGTGTGGGTACAGTAGTTCTGTGTGGGTATAGTAGTTCTGTGTGGGTGACACGTGTTGTGTGTCTGGTAGAGAACGTGTTTCAACATGCCCCTGGCGCCCCAGGCCTTAGAGGATGTCAAGAACGTGGTGAGGAAGAACATGACGGACGGAGTTGAGGACAACGGACTCACGCTCAAAGGTGAGACTGACCACATTGTAGGCCTTCCCTTCTTTCATTCAGTTTCTCTGTAATCTCTCCATCTCTCTCATTCAATCTCTCTATTGTCTCTCCATCTCTCTCATTCAATCTCTCTATTGTCTCTCCATCTCTCTCATTCAATCTCTCTCTTTTCTCTTTCCATCTCGCTCTATTCTCTGCCCACTCTCCCTTGTACTGTCTTCTGTAACCTTCACTAAAGGTCATGCATGAATAACATATTTAATAACCCTTTACCAGTGTACTGTGTCCATCTCTAACGTTGTGTCTGGGTGTATCTCTGACGTGTGTCCATTCTTCACCCTGATTGGCCACTAGGGTTCTTGTTTCTGCACACGCTTTTCATCCAGAGGGGGCGTCACGAGACCACCTGGACGGTGCTGCGGAGGTTTGGGTACGACGACGACTTGGAGCTTCACCAGGAATACCTGTTCCCCCTGTGAGTGGACACTTGAACCCCCCTGGACCAGGGTCATGTACATTAGGGCACATCGTAGTAAAACGCATTACAGCGGAAAACAAACCCACCTGTTCTGGACAAGTGTAGATAGTGATAACTTTCACTCTGTGTTAGAGCGCTTTCTTCCATTTCGCGCCTACAGAACACAACCCTGCCGTACGTATGGGCAACTCTTACCTCTGGGCAGAAAGAGGGAGATATACACCTGTTTATGTAAGGCTGGACGAGCATAACAACGACTCTCTGGCCCCAATTCAGTTTCAGTCAATAGCAGAGAAAGGACATCTGCTCTGCAGGCTCTCACTTTCTTTACACTGTGTCAAAGATGTTAACGTTGATGAATCCTACTGAACCATCAAGCTGTCTGTGGGTGCATCTTACACTACTTGTTATGACTTGCAAGCGGCACAAGGTCTTTCCCAGGGTGAGCCTTTTGAACAATGCCAGTTTAGCCATAGCACTTTTAATGAGATTAATCCGGAATGTTCTGTTGTCCGTGCCAGGCTAAAAATACCTGCTGACTGCACCACCGAGCTCAACCACAACGCGTACCTCTTCCTCCAGAGTGTCTTCGACAAGCACGACAAAGTAAGTCTTGGATGACATAACTCCTACTGTTGTGTTCCCTTCTGCCTCACACAGACAAACATTCACAGGTTTTCCCAAAGTCCCAGTTGGAAGTTTCCCGGAATCAGGAGGGAATAAGCAGGGAGGGAATCCTCCAACTGGCTTTTGGGAAAGGTACCGGAATATTGCAACCCTACACAAAGCTATCATATTCTTTAGAAGAGTGGTCCTAACCTGTGTGTGTGTGTGTGTGTGTGTGTTTGTCAGGACAGAGACTGTGCCTTGTCTCCAGAGGAAGTCAAGGACCTGTTCAAAGTGTTTCCCTACATGCCCTGGGGCCCCGACGTCAACAACACAGTGTGTACCAACGACCAGGGCTGGATCACCTACCAGGGTTACCTGTCACAGTGGACGTGAGTTAGGCCAGCATACCTGGACTACACTACCTGTTACCTCTGTCTAACTTGAATGATTTGGTAATGCAGTTATACAGCGCTTTGCTGAAATGCAAACTTCTTCACTTACGTATGCTACCGTAGATAGTACACAAAGCCCCCCACCGACAGACACACACTAACAGGCTTTCCATTGTTCTGATTGGCCAGGTTAACGACGTACCTGGATGTGCAGCGCTGCTTGGAGTACCTGGGCTACCTTGGCTACTCAATCATCTGTGAGCAGGAGTCCCAGGCAGCAGCCATCACAGGTAATGTGAGCGTGCGTGACTAGGTTTATATGCTTGTCATGTATTGGCGTTAATTATTGTGGCCTCTCTGTTTGTGCATTTGAAACCTAATTAGTGGTGAGTTACTATAAATCTACAGTCACTGTAGTTGTGTGTTTGCGCGCACATGTATCTGTTGTTCCTCACCCGTCTCTCCTCCCTCAGTGACCCGTAACAAGCGCATCGACCTGCAGAAGAAGCAGACGCAGCGCAGCGTGTTCCGCTGTAACATTCTGGGAGCCAGGGGGAGTGGCAAGACCAGCTTCCTGCAGGCCTTTCTGGGTCGCAACCTGCTGGTGAGTCCCTGGAGCTTCCGGACAACTGGGGTGTATTCATAATGGCACACCCCAGCAAAATGTTTTGCAATGAAAAAATATATGTTTTTTTCTTATTGGACAAATTCAGGTAGTCCCTCCCTGTTTCATTCTGTTTTTTTCCCAATTTGGTACCTAATGTACATGATCCTGGCTTTTCCATGGAAGGCTCACTGCTACCTGCTACGCACACATTTCTGTTTCATAGCTACTCTTAAGTAGCAACTCCTTTAAGACATAGATAGTTTGCTGTTATTATTATTATTATTATTATACAAACGTAACTATTTAGCAGTGAGGAATAACATGTACTGTTGTATCAATGTGGAGTGGTGAATGTGTGTTTTTCTGCGTTTACTTAACAGAAACAGCGGAAGATCAGAGAAGACCATAAATCGTTTTACTCCATCAACACCACGTATGTCTACGGCCAGGAGAAGTACTTACTGGTGAGGCTGTGCATCTCTCTCCCCATATCCATGCTTTCTGCCTGGTAACAGGATTAAAACCCCGGGAGATGGATTATAATACAGTTGTAGAATTTATAATACTGTGTTTTATGTGTCCAGCTGTCTAGCAGTAAATCATAAGTGTTTTCCCCTCGTATGTTTTGGAAACTAATATGTTCAGTGCGACACAGTGAATATTAGAGAGGCCTTTCTGCTGAAATGTTGACATTGAACGGTCTCAACTATTTCCCTCTTCTCCCCTCTTCACCCCTCTTCACCCCTCTCCCCTCTTCACCCCTCTCTCCTCTCCTCCCCTCTCTCCTCTTTTGTCTCCCTGTAGCTTCATGAGGTGATGCCAGACTTTGACTTCCTCTCAGAGGAGGACCTGGCGTGTGACGTGGTCTGTCTGGTGTATGACGTCAACAACCCGCGCTCCTTTGAGTACTGTGCCAAGGTCTACAAGGTGTGTACAGTACCTAACTGACAAACTGTATCAAATCCATCAGTCCTTAGTTTAGTCCTGGGCCTGTATTCACCACATGTCTATAGTAGGAGGACTGATCTTGGATCAGGTCCCTCCCTGTCCATGTAATCCTATTCGTTCCGATCTAAATGGCTAAACTGATCCTAGATCAGCACTCCACTTGAGATGCTTTGTGAATATGGGCCCTGATCCTTGATTCACTAACCTGGAATAGAGGGACTTCTCAGCTTTCAGCTTTTCACCTTCTGAAACTGTTTACCAAAATGTTATGATATCAACAATCCTTATCTCGTCTTGTTCTTATAACTAACCTCTGAACTTGAACCTTTTGACCTATGACAGCAATACTTCATGGACAGCAAGACGCCGTGCATGATGATCGCCTCCAAGTCAGACCTGCACGAGGCGCGCCAGCACTACAGCCTGACCCCGCTGGACTTCTGCCGCAAGAACAAGCTGCACCCGCCCCAACCCTGGACCTGCAACACGGTGGACGCCCCCAACAAGGACCTCTACACCAAACTTACCACCATGGCCATGTACCCGTGAGTATAGTCCCCTCAAAGACCTCTACACCAAACTCACCACCATGGCCATGTACCCGTGAGTATAGTCCCCTCAAAGACCTCTACACCAAACTCACCACCATGGCCATGTACCCGTGAGTATAGTCCCCTCAAAGACCTCTACACCAAACTCACCACCATGGCCATGTACCCGTGAGTATAGTCCCCTCAGAGACCATAGTGGTCCTAGTTCCATCCTCTGACTTCACCGTCACCCCGTCGTCTTTTCCTCCAGCCAGCCCTCTGTGACCTCGTTACGTCCTGTATGACGTCTCCAGACACCCCTGGCTTTCTATTGATCCCCTGTGTATGAGCAGGGGTGAGCCCAGCCCTCCACTGTCCTCCATGTCTCCCTTCCTCTCTAGTCCTACATTAAGCTGCTTCTTCCTGAGAGGGTGAGATATTTTAGGTGCTGTTTTATTTCAGTTCCTTAGCGTTGGCAACTGTCAATGTGTTGTGGTACTGTAAGGTGATGACTAGGCCATTTTAAGTCCCAAAATTAAGGTAATCCACTGTCTCCCCAGTCAGCTGTACTGAATGGGTGTTATTGACTTGTTGACAGTCTTAGCCATTCATTCTCTATGAGAGGTAGAGTTAGTCTTGTACTTTATTTAAGAGATTAGCCATTGGATTAGATTAATGTCCATTTAATTGAGCCTTAAATCTCAGCTTTACAGGGAAGAACTCCCGTTATCTAATGTTAAAAGCATTGTCTTTCCCAAGGCATAGAGGCCTATAGCTAAGAATCCAGGCCCTCGCTCTTCAAATGACTGGACTCTAGGATGGAAATCTTTTAACAGAAATAATCAGCAGCTTGTGCTCTATACACTACAGTGCTTCACCTGTTTCAGACATCTCTCTTGATAGTGAACAGAGTTCTTTATGTAGTTAGTGCACTACTATTGTTCTGCGTTCGTTGGGGATTTGGTACGGACTGTTTCAGTACCGTCTCCGGCTGCAGATCGACTGTAGGTCAGAGTGACTCATGCTATATAACCCAGGCCAACAGGTACGATTATAATGGTTTAGTTCCATGTATTTTAATGGTCAATCTGGAGATTCTGAGACGAGTTAGCTGTTTTTATTGAATTACCCTGAACTTTCTCATCACTTTGCCACTATTTCCTTCATTCTCTGTGGCTTTCCCCCTCTTCTACCTAAGGATGATTGTGGTATTACCACTAATGAAAGGTGTATGTTATTACAGAGGACATGTATCCTTCTGTATGTTATTACAGAGGACATGTATCCTTCTGTATGTTATTACAGAGGACATGTCTCCTTCTGTATGTTATTACAGAGGACATGTCTCCTTCTGTATGTTATTACAGAGGACATGTCTCCTTCTGTATGTTATTACAGAGGACATGTCTCCTTCTGTATGTTATTACAGAGGACATGTCTCCTTCTGTATGTTATTACAGAGGACATGTCTCCTTCTGTATGTTATTACAGAGGACATGTCTCCTTCTGTATGTTATTACAGAGGACATGTCTCCTTCTGTATGTTATTACAGAGGACATGTCTCCTTCTGTATGTTATTACAGAGGACATGTCTCCTTCTGTATGTTATTACAGAGGACATGTCTCCTTCTGTATGTTATTACAGAGGACATGTCTCCTGTATGTATGTTATTACAGAGGACATGTCTCCTGTATGTATGTATGTATGTATGTATGTATGTATGTATGTATGTATGTATGTATGTGAAGAATGTTCCTCAAGATATGTAACTTTCATAATGCTCAGTACTTAGTTCTTACCACTTTCTCTGTATTACAGTACTTAGTAAAGTAATAACCAATCTTCTTTGCCTTAGTTACTGATGGAGTTATTATTTCACAACTCAGTCACCCAAAGTCCAAGCCTCCCCCATCTGGTTCTAGAACAGGGTCTGTCTTTCAGGGTTCTGCCATCCCACGGTGATGTTTCCATGGAAACGTGTACAAAATGTGGATCTGACTTCATCTTTGTGTGTTTGTATGTGCGTGTGTGTGTTGTGATTGTGTCTCCTCAGCCACGCCAAGCTCCGCTGCATGTGTACCTGCAACAGGTGTACCTTCTGCATCTGTCAGAACATCCTCCGGTCCCAGCTACTGACAAATATAAAGGCCAAATTCTACAGTGTTGTTCTGAACAGGTCCATACTGTAAATACTGTAGTGTTTAACAGCCCGTCCCCTCTCTCTCTCTCTCGCCCCCTCTGACTCCCCCATGAGGCGGGAGACCCTAGCTTTCTAACCTGGGTGAAGGTTTTTCTCCTCTTCTCCCTCAATGCTTCCTCATAGTCAGGTTTACACTGCATATCCACAATGGACAACTGGAAAAAATGAAATTCTGAGATCTTATTTTGATCTCCAGGCCTGATTTGCACATCTCCATTGAATTTCATATGATTGTATGGGTGGGTTTATAAGACTGTTTTCCAAGTACTCATATCGGCTATAGAGTTGACAAGGAGGTTTCAAGACTCCATTTATTTGCTCTCCTTATTTGCTTTTAACTCAATCAAGTGGATTGTCCAAGCTGCTTCTGTCCCCATCTCTCTGTCCCCATCTCTCTGTCCCCATCTCTCTGTCCCCATCTCTTTGTCCCCATCTCTCTTACAATGAGAGAGCTCAGTAACAAGAGAGCTCAGTCCAATGCAGCCAGTGTTGCCCCTCGATTTGTTTATTTTTATAATTGGTGTCAAAGGTTGTGGAAGGGGGTGCACTGAGTTTCGTTTTTATAGGACGACTGTGAGAAGGTTCTGGTGACTTTTTAAAAGGACATTCTACTCCAAAATGAATGATGCCGACTCCTCTATCTATGATCCCCCACAGAAATGAGCCCAATAACATATATATTTTATGGCTGACTGTTTTACCATAGCCTATACATGGCACTCTACCAATGTTCCCTATAAACTGCACGCGCGTGTGGCTGCACACCTACTACAGCACTGCCGTGTAGAAGAAATGCCTTGCTACGCAGAGACCAAGAGATTGAACTTCAATAAGTTCACCCAATTAGTTTGCACTATATAGATGACATTTTTTTCTGTGATCTAATCAACATTATATCAGCCCGTTTTCAATGCAACAAAACAAATCTAACTTTACAAGATTGAGTCTGTGATTTTTGTTGTAGGCAGAGCCAGAGCACAAACGGAGTAAAGTTCTATTGGTCAAGTAGCCCACAAGCGTCTTTCAGTCACCCGCGAGTGAATGCGCTTTTCAGATCAGAGCCTCCTGTGTGCACATTAGTTGATATTCTTAGCTAGTTAGCGAGTTATTATCGCAGTTATAGATTTTGCCAAGGCTAATTCTGTGTTCTTATACTCAGACAAAATAAATGGGTATCCAAATCAGGGCCCCTGGGCATGTGCCCGATTGGTAATCCAGCCATGCCTAAAGTACTCCAAAATTCGATCAATTTAGCTTTTATTTTGGTGATTTTCTAGTTCTCAAAGATTATATTATAAAATATATAGGTCAATTATCTTTTCTACAAACTTTGTTTGGCTTCAGTCGTTTTAAGTTTAAACTGAAAGCGTTTTGTGTGTGCGTGTATATACATACATACAGTTGAAGTCAGAAGTTTACATACACCTTAGCCAAATACATTTAAACTCAGTTTTTCACAATTCCTGACATTTAATCCTAGTATAAATTCCCTGTCTTAGGTCAGTTAGGATCACCACTTTATTTTAAGAATGTGAAATGTCAGAATAATAGTAGAGTGGATGATTTATTTCAGCTTTTATTTCTTTCATCACATTCCCAATGGGTCAGAAGTTTATATACACTCAATTAGTATTTGGTAGCATTACCTTTTAAATTCTTTAACTTGGGTCAAACGTTTCAGGTAGCCTTCCACAAGCTTCCCACAATAAGTTGGGTGAATTTTGGCCCATTCCTCCTGACAGAGCTGGTGTAACTGAGTCAGGTCTGTAGGCCTCTTTGCTCGCACGCTTTTTCAGTTCTGCCCACACATTTTCTATGGGATTGAGGTCAGGGCTTTGTGATGGCCACTCCAATACCTTGACTTTGTTGTCCTTAAGCCATTTTGCCACAACTTTGGAAGTATGTTTGGGGTCATTGTCCATTTGGAAGAACCATTTGCGACCAAGCTTTAACTTCCTGACTGATGTCTTGAGATGTTGCTTCAATATATCCATTCAGGCTTTTGGAAATTGCTCCCAAGGATGAACCAGACTTGTGGAGGTCTACCATTTTTTTTCTGAGGTCTTGGCTGATTTCTTTTGATTTTCCCATGGTGTCAAACAAAGAGGCACTGAGTTTGAAGGTAGGCCTTGAACTACATCCACAGGTACACTTCCAATTGACTCAAATGATGTCAATTAGCCTATCAGAAGCTTCTAAAGCCATGACATCATTTTCTGGAATTTTCCAAGCTGTTTAAACTTAGTGCATGTAAACTTCTGTCCCACTGGAGTTGTGATACAGTGAATTATAAGTGAAGTAATCTGTATGTAAACAATTGTTGGAAAAATTTCTTGTGTCATGCACAAAGTAGATTTCCTAACCGACTTGCCAAAACTATAGTTTGTTAAAAGGAATTTGTGGAGTGGTTGAAAAATGAGTTTTAATGACTCCAACCTAAGTGTATGTAAACTTCCGACTTCAACTGTGTGTGTGTGTGTGTGTGTGTGTGTGTGTGTATATATATATATATATATATATATATATATATATATATATATATATATATATATATAAAAAACATTTTTGGTGTGGAGGCAACAGTTTAGCAGTGGTGGTGCGCCACGGCAACAGTTTAGCGGTGGTGGTGCGCCGCGGCAACAGTTTTGCGGTGGTGGTGCGCCGCGGCAACAGTTTAGCGGTGGTGGTGCGCCACGGCAACAGTTTAGCAGTGGTGGTGCGCCGCTGCTAAATAAATACTGGGGAAACACTGTAGGCTAAGGTAGTGATCCAAAAATAAAGTAACTCAGTCCGGCTTTTAACTCACTCTTGAAAGTTGTAACAGTAGAATGCACAAGGTACATTTTCAATATTGGGTAGTGCATCATCAGTTCCTCTTGTCATGTTAGTCATTGCATAACTTAGAGCTATTTATAACTTGTCAGAAATATCCAGATCAACTAGCCCATGTCAGATGTGTTTTTATTTAGGTTTTTTTGCCCATAGATATTGTTCAATTTTTTTGCCACTCAAATATCACAGAAATACACATTAGACATGGCAGAATGTATAGAATTGCAAGAAAATTAGCTTTAAAACGGCAAAATGTTCTTTGAACAATATGATTTTTTTTTTTGAATTGCAGGAAATAAGCTTTAAACTTGCAAAATTCTCTCCACCAACAAGAGGTGTGAACAGTTTGTGTCATGAACAGTGCTTGTGCCCTTAGAAATAGACATGATGTTGGAAGGGGCCCCGAGTAAAAAGGTTTGGGAACCCCTGGGCGAAGGTATAGGTCAGCTGTAAGGTAACATAATACTATAGGTCAGCTGTAAGGTAACATAATACTATAGGTCTGCTGTAAGGTAACATAATACTATAGGTCAGCTGTAAGGTAACATAATACTATAGGTCAGCTGTAAGGTAACATAATACTATAGGTCAGCTGTAAGGTAACATAATACTATAGGTCTGCTGTAAGGTAACATAATACTATAGGTCAGCTGTAAGGTAACATAATACTATAGGTCAGCTGTAAGGTAACATAATACTATAGGTCAGCTGTAAGGTAACATAATACTATAGGTCTGCTGTAAGGTAACATAATACTATAGGTCAGCTGTAAGATAACATAATACTATGAGGTGCTGTAATGTGATTGTGTGTCTTCCTCATCTCTGCTACAGCCTCACACAGCACTCCCACTCTGCTCTCACCACCGTGACACAGCACTTTACCCAATTATCTGCCACACTGCACCATCATCTAACACCTGTGGTGCTAGCCAGGGAGGTAACCGTGTGTTGTGGTCGACCCCACCGTGTGGTTGTGTTGCTTTCCGGTTGAGCCAGTCTGACCTGAAGATGCATGTGTGCAGTCTGTTGGCGATGGGTTGTGGGTAGATTACCCTCCTGTAGCAACACGGTACAGTCTGTCATCAAGTAACTAATGCATGGATTTTTAAGATATAAAAAAGGTCATTCATCTTTCGAGAGTTGAGCATACAAGTGGATGTTGAAGCCAACATGGCCATTTCGTTTAAGAATGGTGTTTCTATCATGTTAAGTGGATATGCAAACTGTAAATCTGTACTAAAGACTCATTTGCATAGTGAGTGAGGGAGAAACGTCACCTTGCAGATCTTTCTGTTTTGGTTACATTTCGCCCCACTGAAGCTGTTGGTGAAACTGAAAGCCTCATAGAAGTCAGCTTGGGTTGACTGGCTGGTTATTCTCCTCTTCACGAAAGTAGATGTTCATATTTGGTTCATTTTCTAAATGTCTATCTTTTTTAGTTTTCTTTGTCATTGAACTGTTTCCACCGCCAGAGATGTGCATGGTTTGATTTCTATGATGATTTCAGTTTGATTGGTTGTGGAGTGATTTTCACTTCTTAAGTTTACAGTCACAAGATACAGTTAGTCTATATAAGGTCCTATGTTAGGCCCTAAATTCACTCTCAAACGTGGCACATACTGCAGCCCTAGTGTTATCACTACCTAATTCATCTACACAGTTTATAAGACTATCTTCTTTACAATCCTGCTTCTCTTGTGGTTCAAACTTTATTTTTTTACTAACAAAAACATTTTAATTTGTATGACAACAAATGTTTTTCTTCCACAAAGTGATTTTTACACTGTATGGATCACATGTAATTTCATTGTGTTTCCGTTGTCTTGTTTTCATCCTATAGGTGTTCATACACACGTTTTTGGCTGCCCCTCTTCCTGTTCTTGTTGCATGTGTTTACTTCTTGTTAGTTGCATGCACCATCTGTCTGTCTGTCTCGACGCTGTCTGTCTGTCTGTCTCGACGCTGTCTGTCTGTCTGTCTCGACGCTGTCTGTCTCGACGCTGTCTGTCTGTCTGTCTCGATGCTGTCTGTCTGTGTCTCGCCGCTGTCTGTCTGTCTCACCGCTGTCTGTCTGTCTGTCTCGAGTCTGTCTGTCTGTCTCGAGTCTGTCTGTCTGTCTGTCTGTCTCGACGCTGTCTGTCTGTCTCGACGCTGTCTGTCTGTCTCGACGCTGTCTGTCTGTCTCAACGCTGTCTGTCTGTCTGTCTCACCGCTGTCTGTCTGTCTGTCTCGAGTCTGTCTGTCTCGACGCTGTCTATCTGTCTCGGCAATTCCAGTACTCGGGGGCCTGACTGGTGTCACACTTTTCTCCATCCCTAGCAAACACAGCTGATTTAAACTAATTGCATTCTAAACTGAAGATCATGATTATGTGATTATTGGAGTCGGGTGTGTTAGCTGGGACTGGGGAAAAAGTGTGCCACCAATCAGACCCCGGGGACTGGAGTTGCCCAGGCCTGGTCTAGATGCTGTCTGTCTCATCTTCCAATAGGCTTGCCTTGGTCTTCAGCTCACCACTGCCCCCCTATGGACGGCTATGCATAGGCTCCACTCAAATCAGCAGTCTGTTTTGAGCATTGGGAAGTATGGGAACTAGCCTAGTACTTGAGGTTTGAGTGCGTGTGGTTTATGATGTGCAGGGTTTGGATGGCTTGTGGTGACTCACCATTGAAGGGTTGACATTTCATTGTGCTTGTATATGCTTGTACAATAGAGTGTGTGTTGTGTGAGAGTGTAGATTACTGTATGTATTGCTATGGTTTGGGAGGGTTACAATGGTTCCTAGTAAGTTTACAATGGCTTCTGGGGACCCAGGCATGCCTGTTATAACACTATTGTGTTACATGCTAACTCCTTTGTCAATGCCTGTTTAACCTTGGGAGAAGAGAATTAACGCACCAGAAATGGCATGCCACTAATACAGAAGTTATTGAAGGCGGTCACACCACATTGACTAGCTGAGATACTATAGTATTTAACACCTAATTGGTTTGAATCTTCGCTGTTTTTGGTTTACCTCAAATATATATATATCTCATGTAATGACTCAAAGTAGCCTATTTCAACAAATTTGGAGAACAAACTGAATGTAAAGTATTTTCTAACCCTGTATCTTCATCAATCTTATGATTGAAGTCTGTCTTTTATTTGGCTGGCATTTTGCCAACTCAGCCACCGCATTGGACAAGATTTTTTTAGCTGCAAGGTGTGGTGTGTGACCAGGTGTGGTGTGTGACCAGGTGTGGTGTGTGACCAGGTGTGGTGTGCTGTGGGGTGAGTTCTGCGGTGTTGTCATGTCCCGTTGTGTGTGGGGTTGGCGTTGAACTGCCCTACTGTGTGCACGTGTGTGTGTGTGTGTGTGTACACAAGGTTACATGATGTTGGAGCCTATCTGTTGGCTGACGAGGAGTGCAGTCTGATCCAGCAGGTTCACGCCATCAGTAATGTAGAGGAGTCTATCTACATGGAGTCTTCTGTCCAGCCCAATGGGCCCCAGGCCAGGTAAAACACAACATGGAGTCTTCTGTCTAGTCCTATGGGCCACAGGCCAGGTAAAACACAACATGGAGTCTTCTGTCTAGTCCTATGGGCCCCAGGCCTGGTAAAACACAGCATGGAGTCTTCTGTCTAGTCCTATGGGCCTCAGGTAAAACACAGCATGGAGTCTTCTGTCTAGTCCTATGGGCCCCAGGCCTGGTAAAACACAGCATGGAGTCTTCTGTCTAGTCCTATGGGCCCCAGGCCTGGTAAAACACAGCATGGAGTCTTCTGTCTAGTCCTATGGGCCACAGGCCTGGTAAAACACAGCATGGAGTCTTCTGTCTAGTCCTATGGGCCCCAGGCCAGGTAAAACACAACATGGAGTTTTCTGTCTAGTCCAATAGGCCCCAGGCCAGGTAAAACACAACATGGAGTCTTCTGTCTAGTCCTATGGGCCCCAGGTAAAACACAGCATGGAGTCTTCTGTCTAGTCCTATGGGCCCCAGGCCTGGTAAAACACAACATGGAGTCTTCTGTCTAGTCCTATGGGCCACAGGCCAGGTAAAACACAGCATGGAGTCTTCTGTCTAGTCTTATGGGCCCCAGGTAAAACACAGCATCTGACAAACTGGGGGCTAAGGGACAGCTGTTTGTCACTGGCTGGGTACATGCAGGTATGGTGGACGTTGATGTGGGCAACGGCGAGCACTGTTGGGGGAGGAGATTGCTGTAGCCTCCGTTATTATATGAAGAGGAGATTATAATGAAGGCTACAGACATAACGAGCTACATCTAAGTACTTTGGCCTCAACCTTTAATAAACAACAGCCTTTGATCTGTTTTCACCCAGTGTACCTGATGGAACTCACTGACTACCTTTTTAATGGGCATCTATCATTACTTTTGAAGGTACCGGTCAATGTCTTAGTCTTACAAATAGCTGGTTGGTCTGGTTGTGTGTGGCTGCTTGCTGAATAAGCTTTGTTGTGCAGTATGCTGTTGGGAGGAAGGTATTTCTCTTCCTCTGAGGTACAGGTCATAGTTAAGCAGGATGGCAGTTGTCTATCTAATGGACTCTTCCTGCTAAACCTGCTTGAATGGGTTAGGGTTTCTGCTGCTGTGTCAGATATCACTGTGAAGATTAATGGGTTGTTGAGCTGTGTGTGTGTGTGTGAGAGAGAGTGTGTGTGTGTGTGTGTGTGTGAGAGAGGGAGATAATGTGAGTGTGAACACGAGATTGTGTGTTTGGCAATGTATAAGTTAGAGCTTTCTGCTAACCTCTGCACTTCAGAAATTCCTCTCGCTTCTAGAGCCTCTCCCCCTCCCCTCTCCTTCTCCCCCTCCCCTCTCCCTCTCCTTCTCCCCTCTCCTTCTCTCCTTCTCCCCTCCCCTCTCCTTCTCCCCCTCCCCTCTCCTTCTCCCCTCTCCTTCTCTCCTTCTCCCCCTCTCCTTCTCCCCTCTCCTTCTCTCCTTCTCCCCCTCCCCTCTCCTTCTCCCCTCTCCTTCTCTCCTTCTCCCCCTCCCCTCTCCTTTCCCTCCCCTCTCAGCCTCCTGTCTTCCCTCCATGTTGTTGTCTCATACTGTTAGTACTGTATGTTATAGCCAGGGTTGTGCTCAGTGGACCTAGAAACTGAGGCACTATATTCAATCAGTACAGTCAAAATGCTTGTTAATTTCCACCTCGTGTACCTATTGAATGTGACCTGGACTTAGGGCTTTTCTCTTGTTTCTGTTTCCCTAGCAGAACCTCCTCCCCATCCCTCACTCTTTCTGTCCATAGCCAATACTTTCCTCGCCTTTTAGGTTTCACCCAATAAATAGGAGTTATTGTCAGATTGACCCAACAAATCTAATGTTCCAGTAACAGCCACTCACATGTTAGTGTCTGCGGTACTGCTCGCAACACAGACTTAGCCTGGTTAAACTAGCCTGAACGCTGAACTCCCCATTCTAGGGAAGTGAAACAATGGTGAGCGCAGCGTTCAGTCTGGTTTAACCAGGCTATCACAGACTAGCTCATTTTCAGAAGACAGTTTAACTAGGCCGTCTTCTGAAAATGAGCTAGTCTGTGATAGCCTGGTTAAACAGGATATACTAACTCATTTTCAGAAGACAGTATATCATGTAATGAGGTTGTATTGGTACTACAACATTGGTACTATCGAACAGTTGGACTGTACCTCTGTTTTTGTAGAGATTTGTTTAGGAAGCTCAGAGAACATGACTTTGGTTTGTAATTTGTCAACATGTCCTCATGTGATTTGGAAACGAGGCTGTATTGTTGTATTCATTTCTTTCTCCCCCCACTCCCTCTCTTTCTCCCCCTACTCCCTCTCTTTCTCCCCCCACTCCCTCTCTTTCTCCCCCCACTCCCTCTCTTTCTCCCCCACTCCCTCTCTTTCTCCCCCTACTCCCTCTCTTTCTCCCCCTACTCCCTCTCTTTCTCCCCCCACTCCCTCTCTTTCTCCCCCAACTCCCTCTCTTTCTCCCCCCCACTCCTCTCTTTCTCCCCCTACTCCCTCTCTTTCTCCCCCACTCCCTCTCTTTCTCCCCCACTCCCTCTCTTTCTCCCCACTCCCTCTCTTTCTCCCCCCACTCCCTCTCTTTCTCCCCCACTCCCTCTCTTTCTCCCCCCACTCCCTCTCTTTCTCCCCCTACTCCCTCTCTTTCTCCCCCCACTCCCTCTCTTTCTCCCCCCACTCCCTCTCTTTCTCCCCAACTCCCTCTCTTTCTCCCCCAACTCCCTCTCTTTCTCCCCCACTCCCTCTCTTTCTCCCCCTACTCCCTCTCTTTCTCCCCCAACTCCCTCTCTTTCTCCCCCAACTCCCTCTCTTTCTCCCCTACTCCCTCTCTTTCTCCCACCAACTCCCTCTCTTTCTCCCCCAACTCCCTCTCTTTCTCCCCCTACTCCCTCTCTTTCTCCCCCAACTCCCTCTCTTTCTCCCCCAACTCCCTCTCTTTCTCCCCAACTCCCTCTCTTTCTCCCCAACTCCCTCTCTTTCTCCCCAACTCCCTCTCTTTCTCCCCCAACTCCCTCTCTTTCTCCCCCAACTCCCTCTCTTTCTCCCCCAACTCCCTCTCTTTCTCCCCCAACTCCCTCTCTTTCTCCCCCAACTCCCTCTCTTTCTCCCCTACTCCCTCTCTTTCCTCCCCCAACTCCCTCTCTTTCTCCCCCAACTCCCTCTCTTTCTCCCCCAACTCCCTCTCTTTCTCCCCCAACTCCCCTCTTTCTCCCCACTCCCTCTCTTTCTCCCCCAACTCCCTCTCTTTCTCCCCCACTCCCTCTCTTTCTCCCCCCACTCCCTCTCTTTCTCCCCCCACTCCCTCTCTTTCTCCCCCCACTCCCTCTCTTTCTCCCCCCACTCCTCTCTTCTCCCCCACTCCCTCTCTTCCCCCCCACTCCCTCTCTTTCTCCCCCCACTCCCTCTCTTTCTCCCCCCACTCCCTCTCTTTCTCCCCCCACTCCCTCTCTTTCTCCCCCTACTCCCTCTCTTTCTCCCCCCACTCCCTCTCTTTCTCCCCCTACTCCCTCTCTTTCTCCCCCCACTCCCTCTCTTTCTCCCCCCTCTTCTCAGGCACATGGCTCAGGCAGACCTGAAGAGCTCTACGTTTTGGCTAAGGGCAAGCGTGGGGGCAACTGTGTTTGCAGTCCTGGGCTTCGCTATATACAGAGCTATCCTTAAACAACGATGATCAAGACAGACACAGGATGCATGAGATGACCCTTGACCCGCCCCCCACCGCCTAGTCTCTGCCCTTTGACCCCTCACACCCTCCCTGACAGAAAACATGACCTCCAACATCCCACAGTCCTCTGCTCCCCTTCCCCAAAAAAGAGACAACTACTGAATGAAACGGAACTTCCAGCCATCTGAACCTGATCCCACATCCACCCTACCGGAGAAGGAACAAACCGGAGAAACCATAGATTGATTTTATATATTTGAAACAGAGAAAAAAACTTGTCATCAACTGTTTTTTGTTTTTCTTTGGGGGAAAAAATGTCACCACAAACTCACATTGTATTTTTTGAACACCATCTAATCAATCTACTGCAGGCATTCTGGTATCGTGTGATCTGGTCTAGTCTTGGGTTTTTTTCTTCTCCAGGTCAGACAGTAGTAGTTGCTGGTTGTTTTTAAATCTGTGTAGAACCCGGCCTTTTTTCTCAGGTCAGTATTATAGCTAGCTGGTTTGACCCCCAGAGCCCAGGAGAAAGCAAAGAAGGCAGCCGCATACAACTCACTACAAAAGGGACTGAAAATATTTGTTTATAGGTGTGTGTGTGTATATATAAATATATATATTTGCTCGGGTACTTAGAGAAATACCCAACTAGATTATGGCGTGAACAAAGCTCGCCAGGATCAGAGCATTCAGTTCTGTAACACCTCAACAGTGAGCCTACAGGAAGAGCTGCAAAGTCAAAGCCATTTTTAACATTGAAAAGGTCATGGGTTTCGTGCGCTGCGTTTCAATTGCTATTAATTTATTAACCTGTTTTCTTTGGTTTATCAGTTTGGAATGGTTTGTTCAGCATTGCATGAAACAGACGCACTTCAAGAGGATAATACATTCATGTGTTTTTGTATATCTAGTATTATCAAAGCCGTTATTAATAATGACATCCATCATTCACTTACTCTGAAAGACAAAAGACTACAACATTATCATGACTGCTTCTTCCTCGACTTGTTTTATTTTCCTGTTTTTAAAATAGCTTTTTTCCTTTCATATTATGATTGTATTTGTCTGTTCCACTGTTATGCCTCCAGATTATACTGTTATTAACAGCCATGCAGTGCACCTCTGACTCCCTCCTTGGACCATGGATGGAACTGTTTATTCTCATTGACTTTTCCAACATTTACAATAAAGAACTGTGTGATCTGATACAGGTGTCTGCAATATGATTTGATACATTCATATAACATACACATTATCCCCCCTCAAACTATTCCCTATCTTTTAGCAGTGTCAGAACAGTGTGTAAATGTTGGAGTCATCTGATTTCTTCAAATCCACCATACAGGTGCGTATAGTTCAACACACACAGTCAACGTCAAGTTGACCTTAATATCCCATATGTTTCTATAACGAGTGACTGAAGACAAACAAGCATTTTGTGTGTCAGAATGGAGAAGTGTGCAGGTGATGAAGCCAGTGATATCCCAGTTCTCAGTGAAAGGGGGAAGTCACCCATCGACTAGTGATACTGAACAAGAACTAATAACAGGATTTAGTATAAGTGTTAACTTCTGAAACAATGTCAACGGAGAGGCAACAGCTGCTTTTCGAGGGCTTCCTGAAGAAAAGGAAAGATACAATGGTAAGACAAAGCTCTCAAAAATGTAGAACAACTTGTCACATTAACAGCTCAATTACTGGACTCCGTTTACTTGGTAGTTGTTGGGGAAATGTTAGATATTACTGCACTGTCTGAACTAGAAGCACAAGCATTTCACTACACTCAAATTAACACCTGCTAACCATGTTTATGGGACCAATAACATTTGATTTGATGTGTTGATGAATACTTACAAGTGATCGCTTTTCCATATTTTTGTCAACTGCTTTCTATTTATGCCAATATATTCCATACTACTGTGTTTTACTCTGTTATTGCCAGTCAGTCATGGTTTGTATCCAGAATCAGGTCTTCACTATCTGGAGTGACACTGAGTCTGTAGGGACACTGAGTCTGGAGGGACACTGAGTCTGTAGGGACGCTGAGTCTGTGTTTTATTCTGTTATTGCCAGTCAGTCATGGTTTGTATCCAGAATCAGGTCTTCACTATCTGTAGGGACGCTGAGTCTGTGTTTTATTCTGTTATTGCCAGTCAGTCATGGTTTGTATCCAGAATCAGGTCTTCACTATCTGGAGGGACACTGAGTCTGGAGGGACACTGAGTCTGTAGGGACACTGAGTCTGGAGGGACACTGAGTCTGTAGGGACACTGAGTCTGGAGGGACACTGAGTCTGGAGGGACACTGAGTCTGGAGGGACACTGAGTCTGTGTTTTTTCTCTTTTAGAAAATGAAGTGGTCAACCTATTGGTTCAGGCTCCAAAACACAACATTATTCTTCTACACTAAGAAACATGGGAGTGCTGTGAGTATCAGCTGTGAGAAGTCCTCCAACGTTTTCAGGGGAAGTTGAATGTTATTTACACTGTTCAAAGTAGTAATAGTCTTCTGATCTTCTCTGTCCCCCACAGTCACACCTAAGAGGCCTGTACTACATCTACACTGTAAGTCAAACTGATTTCATTTGGTCTGAAAGCCTTCCTGGTCTTTCTAGCCGGACAGACAGGAACAATTGCCCTGGACTTTGTTCTACTTTCCCTTGTGTTCAATGAACATTACCCACTATTCCATATGCCCCAGTTACAGCTGCTTAATAGTATACTATTTACAAGTATGTATAGCACTTTATGTCTGAAATAGAAGTGTTGTTGTTGGGTCAGGTGCAGTCTGTGCGTGAGATCCAGAGGGAGAAGCGTAAGCACTACGTGTTTGAAATCACCATGAAGAATGGGAAGAGGAAAGTACTGGTGAGTCACACAGACAGCTCTACTCCCACTTCAGGTGTACAGCACCGTGTGGTGTGGGCTGTGCAGGCTGCCCTGTTGTTTCAGGATGTGGTCTGTTTACTAGTGTCACTACAGAACCGCGTGGGCGCCGATGCCTGTGTGGGTTTAACATGTTGTTTCAGGATGTGGTCTATTACTGTCACTTCATACTCACTGATGGGAATTTCCCAAATGAAAGTACCAGGTGAAGAAGCTGTCCATTTTTCAGAAAGATAAATTCAACTTTATTAAAATATTTTATCAGCTGTTTACATTTGAGTCATTTAGCAGACACTCTTATCCAGAGCAATTAGGGTTAGGTGCTTCACACCTAGATTTTGGACCTAGTCATCTTGGGGAATAGAACCAGAGACCTTTTGGTTATTAACCCAACACTCTTAACCACTAGGCTAACTGCTACCCATGTGTGTTCTACAGTACTTGGATTGCTTAAAGTCATTTAACACTTCCTCTAACAACTAAGGATGATCTTTTTAACTCAGACTGTAACAATGTACTAAATTCATCCCTGCTACCCCCTGACCATGTGTCTGCAGGCTGCAGAGACAGGGGATCTGAGGAGGGAGTGGATTGGCCAGCTGTGGAGGGCCATGCATCTCTCAGGCCCATGGGGCACAGACCCAGGCTGCATACGGTAACAGAAAGCTCAGGATTATTGAGACACTACTGCACTGTTTGTCATTACATTACACTAGTAATTTATCAGGAGCTCATACCTAGAACGACTTCCAAAAGGTTCATTCAAATTAGGCTAAATAACCTATGAGCATCGTAAGTTAAACCTTAAAAAATAACTGTTTGTAACAATCACAGTGCTAGAATAGATTAAATCTGTGCAGGTGTATTTGAAGCCTGAAACTACTATATAGATATGGGAGGATTTGCTATGCAGACAGCACAGGAGGTTGGTGCCACCTTCATTGTGGAGGACGGGCTCGTGGTAATGGCCGGAGTGGAATTTGTGGAATGGTATCAAACACATGTTTTCCGTTCCAGCCATTATTATGAGCCGTCCTCCCCTCAGCAGCCTCCAGTGGCAGACAGAGCCTATGCAACAGCTGTCTAAGATAATGCTTTATGTATTCCTGGTGAGCATTTGAGTGCCTTGGAATGCATTATCTGCAAAAATGTTGGTTTAATAAAATATAGTGGGAAACAGTTTTATTTCTGTCCATTTGAGTGTTGCCTGTCCATCTGTTTTGTCTCCAGACAGCAGGATGTGAGGTCTGATGACCTGAAGGCCAGAGGTCGCTTCAGCACCTATAACAGCTCAGAATGTGACAGCATGATGGAACCACTGGGGGTTCATCGACACCTCTCTGCACCCCTCAACCCCTCCACCCCTGACCAAGACCTAGACCAGGGACACAGGATTACCCACTGCCTCTCTGGCCCCCTCACCCCTGACCAAAATCTGGGGCACAGGGCTACCCTCTCTCTTTCCCTCACTGATGAGCTCAGTAATGAGGAAGCCATATACCAGAACACCATCTCACATTGTAAGTAGAGCATCAATCCTCTGTAAACTCAGCAAACTTAAGTGGAAATATGTTTGTTTTTTCATTCACATTGGCTGTGCCAAGCAGTTGGAGGGAATCAATGGTTTGGTTGTCTAGTGGAAAGAGGAAATGGGCACGTTGTGGCATTTAATGCTTTGGTGGTGAGGTGGGGAGAGTTACAGGAATTCAATTCCTCTATGTTTTAATACCCAATTAAAATTAAACACTCTGTCAATTCATAAGAATTTGTAAGACCCTTATTTGTATAAAATGGACAGAGACCAGTCCTTTGAAATCAACCAGCTGCGTTTATTCTCGAGAGTACTGCCCATGATACAGTTTATCACAGGTTATAAACTGAAAATAACATCAGTGTTTTCTAAACTGTTCCGTCTCTTCTTGACACTGGTACAAAGGCTGTATAGTTCTCAAGCCTACCCACATCGTCTAGAGCCAAGGTCAGCCTGTGTAGATAAGCATTCTAGCCAGTCTGGCGATATAGTTCATTCATTTCTACCAAGGAACAGACAGTAATGGTTCTAATTCTTGATTATATTTACACACATTATATTCAGTACTAGGATTAAAAAGAAAATTCATACATCTATACAGTAACATAATAGTATTCTGATTAGTCAGTCCTGATTGAAATGTATACATAATTAGTCATTATTGATCAAATTCCCTTAACAGGGAGCCAAGCTGTAGCTTCAGCTCTGAAATATGGCAACATCTTTTCACTGTAATTTCAGATGGAGAGGAGGATGAAGACAGTGTCCATAGATTTAGAAGGAGATGTGAGGAGGAGAGAGATGAAGAAGAGGAGGAAGAGTGTAAGGAGGAAGAGGATCAGTATGACATTCTACCAGCTCCCCGGAACTGTGAGTACTACCCTCATGGTCACATCAGTGTGTCGTTATATGTCATAAATCAATAAATTATCCATCATAAATGTCATAAATTCTTCCATTATGGAGACCACTGTATAGGATATAAAATACAAGTAGATATCATCATATTACATGATAATGACTTATGTTAATGGTCTGTGTTTGATAAATGACCAAAAACCTACCTGCCATTTCCTCTGTAGCTGAGTATCACATCAACCAATCAGATGAAGACTTGACTGATGGAGAGGACCTCTATGACTTCCCACTGTCCAATAGGAGGGCAAGTGACCGCCAAGGTGAGATTATGAAAATGTTTATTTTTCAATTGATTGGGTTTTAAATTAATTCAATATTTTTCATTTGTTTACCAGCAAATTTAAGTGTATTTGGGTTTATTTTCATGTTCTATCTCAGATTATAGAGAGATGACAGAGAGCATCTATGACGTCCCCAGTTCCCTAATGAGGAAAATGTCTGAACACACACTTGGTGAGTATGACAGCAGCGTTCTAGTTCTAATTCCCTTTTCATACATTTCTGTTTTCTGCTCATTTTATAGACACACAAATATAAGGGCCCTTTCATTCTATATCCTTGAATAGCACGGTGTAAAGGTCATTTACGATTTTAGTTTTTATTTATCCTTTATTTACCTAGGCAAGTCAGTTAAGAACAAATTCTTATTTACAATGACGGCCGGCCAAACCCGGACGACGTTTGGCCAATTGTGCACCGCCCTATGGGACTCCCAATCACGGCCAGATGTGATGCAGGCTGGATTCAAACCAGGGACTTCAGTGACGCCTCTTGCACTGAGATGCAGTGCCTTAGACAGTTGAGCCGACATATGCAGCATTTGCCGTGAATGCAGTCTCCGCTAAGAAAGAAACATTGCCTTTAAATGTAAATCACGCTGTGATGCTGAACTCCCGCGATACGGATTGAATAGAGCCCTAACATATCCTAAGAATGGTATACTTTTATTTAAAGGAATGTGTAGAACCAGAAGCAAAGTAGACACTATTTCCCTCCTATCTACCCCATGAAAATCCTAACCAGACTCATCATCAGTATTAACAAAAACACACACGTCTTTATCCCTCACTCTCATAGCAGAGCCTTACCCTGGAGGTGAGATACTGGTGGAGGACAGGGGCCTCCTGGATGACATGATGGCCAGTCTGGGTGGAGGGACGGTGGGCTGGATAACAGGTGCTTCTACTGTGGAGCCCTACGGGCTGGCTCATCATGGCTCTTAGGACTGGTATATAGTATAGACTCTGGATAATATAGACTGAATGAGTTTTCCTCATTCAAATTGTTCTATAAAGCTTGACGCATTCTGTTAGAGATTTAAATATGTTTACATTTTATGAAAAAAAATCTCATTTGTCATGATATTCTATTCTATTGACTTCTCTTTTAATACAATCTACTGTCAAGGAAATACCATATTAAATAACTAACTTCATACTGTCAAAGTGTTCCACTTAGTATAATGTCAGGAGAGAGGTACTATAGTATTCAGGCAGACCCTATCCTTCTTTTTTAGGAGGTAGATCAGCTTTAATACTGCAGATACATTGTGGCTTCTATCAATGTAATTGTCTGCATCATTTCCAATCACACATGTATATTTTTTGTAAATATATAGAGTATATATTATTTTAAATATATATACATTTTAAATATATTTAGCTTCTTTATTATTTTCCCCTAACCCTACCACGCCTCCCTTAATTGGAGTAAACAAATGAAATAGATTTGACTTGTTTATTAATTTCCCCTAACCCAACAATACTTAGGCTTCCACTTCCAGGTTATACATACTACATACATTTAATGGAAAATATATTTTAAAATCAGTTATCTTCTGTTTGTTTTTAGTCCCAGCCTTCAGCTACCATCAACCCCTCCCATCTACAGTGAGGGGGAAAAGTATTTGATCCCCTGCTGATTTTGTATGTTTGCCCACTGACAAAGAAATGATCAGTCTATCATTTTAATGGTAGGTTTATTTGAACAGTGAGAGACAGAATAACAACGAAAAATATCCAGAAAAACACATGTCAAAAATGTTATAAATTGATTTGCATTTTAATGAGGGAAATAAGTATTTGACCCCTCTGCAAAACATGACTTAGTACTTGGTGGCAAAACCCTTGTTGGCAATCACAGAGGTCAGATGTTTCTTGTAGTTGGCCACCAGGTTTACACACATCTCAGGAGGGATTTTGTCCCACTCCTCTTTGCAGATCTTCTCCAAGTCATTAAGGTTTCGAGGCTGGCGTTTAGCAACTCGAACCTTCAGCTCCCTCCACAGATTTTCTATGGGATTAAGGTCTGGAGACTGGCTAGGCCACTCCAGGACCTTAATGGGCTTCTTCTTGAGCCACTCCTTTGTTGCCTTGGCCGTGTGTTTTGGGTCATTGTCATGCTGGAATACCCATCCACGACCCATTTTCAATGCCCTGGCTGAGGGAAGGAGGTTCTCACCCAATATTTGAGTTGTCCTGTCCCCTTAGCAGAAAAACACCCCCCAAAACACACACCAAGTACTAAGTCATGTTTTGCAGAGGGGTCAAATACTTATTTCCCTCATTAAAATGCAAATCAATTTATAACATTTTTGACATGCGTTTTTGTGGATTTTGTTGTTGTTATTCTGTCTCTCACTGTTCAAATAAACCTACCATTATAAATATAGACTGATCATTTCTTTGTCGGTGGGCAAACGTACAAAATCAGCAGGGGATCAAAAACTTTTTTCCCTCACTGTATCTTTGAAGACCATCCAATTTAGATTTTTTGATTTCACCTTTATTTAACCAGGTAGGCTAGTTGAGAACACCTTTATTTAACCAGGTAGGCTAGTTGAGAACAAGTTCTCATTTGCAGCTGTGACCTGGCCAAGATAAAGCAAAGCAGTTCGACATATACAACAACACAGAGTTATGCGTGGAATAAACAAACATACAATCAATAATACAGTAATACAATACATTTCTGGCTGCCATATATTTTTCAACTGTGCTGTGATGTTTCATAAAAGTTCTGTACCTTTCTATACTCATAGTTTCTACAGATTGTAAATGAAAGATAAACACCTTTGCTAAGAGTATTATTATACTATTGATCGATTGACTATGACTTTTTAAATCACCCAGCAGACCTATTTGTAAAGTTGGTTCCAAGTAAATTTGGCAATTTTTCGGCCATTTCTGAACCTGCGACCAAAAACAAGCTACATATGGACAGTACCAAAACAAATGATCCAAATATTCTGTCTCTTTGCAACAAAATCTGCAAAGCTGGGATGGTTGTAGCCTCATATATATAACATTCTATTGGTTGTAAGAATGTTATAGAATATTTTAAATGGAAAAACTCCGGCTGTGTTTTTTGGTCCTTAAATGAAACTGGTATACTTTGTTATTTATCACAATTTTCTTTAGAAAAATGTTGGTATTTAATGCAGGGCCGACAGACAAGTTCCTTACCTTCTCCCCTTTCCACCTGCCTCCGCCATTTTTGCGGTAATGCTGCAATCAGTTGGTTGTAATTTTGGATAGAACAGACATTTCCATATATTTTTTGTTAACTGCATGTATGAAATAACTCCACCAGTCCTATTTCTGATATAATTTACAAAGATTATACTTTTTTTAAATCAATTAGTATATTTGATTTCAACCATAGTATTTGTTCTAATATTTGTTCTGTCTTTTCTGGTGGATTAAACTGAAATTGCAACCAGCTTTCTATTGCTTGTTTTAAAAATAGCGATATTTTGGAGATTATTTCATTTTCAAATAACCGAAAGTGAGAGGTTGTAATCTGGATGAAGGTAAAAAGGCCATTCTTGAACACGGGGTTATTCACTCTTACTAATCTCCTAGAGCAGGTATTCTCCTAGAGCAGGTATTCTACTAGAGCAGGTATTCTACTAGAGCAGGTATTCTCCTAGAGCAGGTATTCTACTAGAGCAGGTATTCTCCTAGAGCAGGTATTCTCCTAGAGCAGGTATTCTACTAGAGCAGGTATTCTACTAGAGCAGGTATTCTCCTAGAGCAGGTATTCTCCTAGAGCAGGTATTCTCCTAGAGCAGGTATTCTACTAGAGCAGGTATTCTACTAGAGCAGGTATTCTACTAGAGCAGGTATTCTACTAGAGCAAGTATTCTCAAACTGGGGTACTACGCGCAATGCCGTCGCCAAATTCTAATGAGATTCACATAATTTTGTAAAACATTTTGTTTATCATAATTACTATTTTTTATTTTTTATTCACATTTTCAAACAGTCCATTTAGTAAGGCCCGCGTCCATAGAGACACATACCACCAGTTACTACCAGCAGTACGACACATGCACCTGTCGACGACACAAGTTGTTCTGCTTCCACGAGTACATCCAATGCTAGCATCAGTAATTCTACATTTGTTGTTAGCCCAGCTTGCATGGACACTGACAGTTGTGAATCTGATGCAGCCGAATAGCTACTGCCCCTTACCCGGGAAAGCACCGAACAACAGACAGGGACGTTGGATCATCGAAGAGGCGCAAATATGATGAGAACTACGTTGTTTTGGGGTTCACTTATATTGGGAGTAGTGCCTTTCCTCAGCCACAGTGTGTTATATGTGTAAAAGTACTATCTCACAACTCGATGAAACCTTCACTCTTGCACAGACATTTAGAAACAAACATGCCAATTTGAAAAATAAGGAGTTTTTTGTCTGAGAATTAAGACGACTTTCGAGTCGTAAGACATGTATAAAAACAACAGATACCATTAATACGAAGGGGCTAAAATAGTCTTATATGGTGAGCTGAGTGGCTAGGACAGGCAAGACCCAGACTATTGTGGAGGACTTAATGGGACAATGCTGGGTGGAAAAACTATACATAAAATGTCTTCATCAAACAACACTGTTTCACGACGTATCAGTGACATGGCAGGAGGTGTCTTGAAATAATTACTGCTTCGCATACAAGCCAGTGAATTACATGCGTTACAGCTGGATGAGTCAACAGATTTGGCGGGCCTGGCACAGCTCCTGGTATATGTCTGTAACGTTTATGGGGGGTCAATTAAGGAAGACATCCTCTTCTGCAAACCACTGGAAACCAGGACCATAGGAGAGGATATGTTTAAAGTACTGGACATCTTTGTGACATCAAATGCAGTTTGGTGGTCAAGATGTGTTGGTATCTGTACTGATGGTGCAAAAGCCATGACAGGGAGACATAGTGGAGTGATAACACACGTGCAAGCAGTTGCTCCCGACGCCACTTGGGGACACTGCAGCATCTGCCGAGAGTCTCTTGCTGCCAAGGGAATGTCTGACAGCTTGAAAGACGTTTTGGACACTACAGTGAAACTGGTTAACTTTGTTTAAGCAAGGCCCCTGAACTCTCGTGTATTTTCTGCATTATGCAATGATATGGGCAGCGACCATGTAACGCTTTTACAACATAGAAGTCTGCTGGATATCAAGGAGCAAAGTATTGGCACGTTTCTTTTAATAGAGAGATGAGCTTAAGTTTTCTTTACTGACCATTTTCACTTGTCTGACCGCTTGCATAATGACGAGTTTCTCACACGACTGGCCTGTCTGGGTGATGTTTTTTCACACCTGAATGATCTGAATCTAGGATTACAGGGACTCTCCACAACTATAATCAATGTGTGAGGCTATAATTAAGAAGTTGGAGCTCTTCTCTGTCTGCAGACAACACACAGGTCTTTCCATCATTGCATGATTTTTTGTTTGCAAATGAACTCAAGCTTACGGACAATGTCAAATGTGATATAGTGCAGCACCTGAGTGAGTTGGGTTCGCAATTACACAGGTACATTCCTGAAACAGACGACACAAACAACCTGGACTTCGTTATCCCTTTCATTGCCCTGCCTCCAGTCCACTTACCGATATCTGAACAAGAGAGCCTCATCAAATTGTAACAAGCAGTTCTGTGAAAATGTCATTTAATCAGAAGCCACTGCCAGATTTCTGGATAGGGCTGTGCTCAGAGTATCCTGCCTTGGCAAATCGTGCTGTTAAGACACTGATGCCCTTTTCAACCACGTACCTATGTTAGAGTGGATTCTCAGCCCTCACTAGCATGAAAACTAAATACAGGCACAGACTGTGTGTGGAAAATGATTTAAGACTGAGACTCTCCAATACAACCCAACATTGCAGAGTTATGTGCATCCTTTCAAGCACAACCTTCTCATTAACCTGTGGTGAGTTATTCACAATTTTCAATTACGGGACTATAAAAAGGGAACCACTGTACTAAAGAACCAGTTCAGAATTAAGTAAAGTTGTTGTACGATTGAAGCCTTTAGTGAGGTCTAATGCTCTAATATTTAATCATTTCTGCCCGTCCAAATTCATTTTATAAATAGGCTCGTTTAACTTTGTTTGGCTAGACACTCCAAATACAGTGGAATATTTTTTGCTCATATGATTTGTATTTTTTTAATCGTTAGGTGTAGGCAGGGCCATAATTACATAGGTAAACTGGGACCCCTATTGTTTCATATGGTCAGAAATCAGATTGCATATTCATGATTCAGTCCACACAGAGGATTCACATGACTATTTATACAAGTCAAACCACAGATCAACATGATAGACACCACATTAATAGACATGAACTTGTACAGGAGATTTAAATGCACAGTTAAAAGGTTGTATGATCAGTCACCATTGTCCACTACAATAGCTCACCAACTAACATGTCACTTGGTTCACAGTTTAAAGGACACACCTTCACAGACAATATTGCTTCATTTTCACCATAATGTACTTTTTAGAGACGTCGACACATTGATAGGAAAATAGAACCTACGTAGTTGCTGTCATACAGGCACAATAAATCATGTGGGTTATTTAGCCCTGAACACACTATCATTACAATAGGGCTGGTGAAGAGTAGTGAAGGTCATTTTTGTAACTTAACATACAGTGACAGTAGATCACAGGAGGTTGGTGGCACCTTCATTTGGGAGGACGGTCTCATGGTAATGGATGGAGAGGAAAGGGTGGAATGGTATCAAATACATGGTTTCTATGCGTTTGATGCCATTCCATTCACTCCGTTCTGGTTATTATTATGATGAGCCGTCCTTCCATCAGCAGCCTCCTGTGAAGTAGATATACAACACGTTGGCCTCTACAACACTAATATTCCCTACTAAGGAATGTAAGGATTAACGAGTATCTTTAGATAAGACTGCAGTCAGCAACAGAAATACAAAAACAGCAGCGCATAAATTTAGTCACTTAGCAGAAGCTCTTATCCAGAGCGACTTACAGTAGTGAGTGCATGCATTTTCGTACTGGTCTCCCTTAGGAATCGAACCCACAACCCTGGCGTTGCAAGTGCAGTGCACTACCAACTGAGCTACGTGGGAATGTTAGTGTGTAGCAATTTCTCTACTGGAGAAATTGAGTAAGTAACAAAAGCTGATTAAAGTGATTTGTGCATTGTTCCACTATGCAGAAAAGGATTGTACTGTAGTATGTAGATAGCATACTGACATGCAGACAAAAGGCAAACAACACTAATAGTTTAAAAGAAATACAACATTTAGACATGATGTAAGACAAGCAAAACAAATGATTCACATGTTGAGATGTATAGTCTGGGTTAAACATACTGATTGTGTTTCCATTCGTTTATAGTACTGCGTGTTTTAATACCAGCAAAGAAAACACTAGTGTTAACATGACTTTGGATATTTTTGTTTTTAGAGTTAATTCTGATCCAGATACAACATACTTGGTCTGTTTCTTCTGGGTAAATGCTATTCAATCACACGCAACATTGAAGACAGGGACCACTGTAAAACACCAACGCTAAAGGAAAAGTGCCCAAAACGGATACACGCTGACATCTAGCATGGAAGAGTTCCCGTGTGAGGAGACCTGGGTCAAATACTTCCACATCCTTGTGCTGTGCTTGATTTAGTTAGTCTGGTACAACAATTTAACAAAAGAAATGGACCCAAAAGTGGCCAACTCAAATCAAGCGCACCCCTATTTCACACAGGACTGGGCCTGTTTTCACAAATTCACATCTCAGAACAGGAGTTCTGACTTCTATAGGATCATTTATAAATACAGGCCATGGTGTTGAGACTGGGTTGGTTAGAGTTGAACTATCGACGCCCTCGAGGTGTCACTGCCAATTCGAGTTTAACTATTGCCGACCTGCGGTGTGTCAGTGTCCCTCATCCCTATCCTCATCCCTGGGCCTGCTGTTCACTGAGGAACTCGTCCAGCACGCGGATGATGCTGCAGGCCTCAGGGAGGTCCCGGTGCTCGGCGTGGGCGTTCTGGAGCAGCACGTCCCCATTCCCACAGCCCTGCAGGAACTGGCAGCAGCGGAACAGAGCGTAGTGACTCGACTCAGCCTGGCGGATGAACCGCTTCAGACTGTTCATGTCCTGGATGGCCTGGAGAGACAGGGGGAGGAGAAGGAGAGAGGGGAGAGAGAGAGAGAGAGAGCATGGATGAGAAAACAGTAAGCATGGCCTGGACATACAGTATTTATATAATGGTTTAAAGTGATCCACTTGTCTGTTTGCTGTGCGTTTGCCCACCTTGAGTTTGAAGTTCTCCAGGATCTGTCTGAGGAGGAAAGGGTTACAGCGCTCTGCTGCGTTCAGGAATGACTGGATCCAACCGTCACAGAAACGGTTACTGACTGTGGAAAAAGGTGTGAGAGGGATGACGGAGTGATTAGCCAGTGTGTATTCTGTGACGATCATTCATGGAAAATGTTTTGGTGATTCTATGTCTGTGTGTCCATGTACAGTGCCTTCGGAAAGTATTCAGACCCCTTGACTTATTCTAAAATGGATTAAATAATTGTTTTTCTTCAGCAATCTACACCCAATATCCCATAATGACGAAGCGAAAACAGGTTTTTGTAAATTTTTGCAAATGTATTAAAAATAAAAAACAGATACCTTATTTACATAAGTATTCATACCCTTTGCTATGAGACTCGAAATTGAGCTCAGGTGCATTGCGATTTCCAACAGTTGACAGTGCATGTCAGAGCAAGAACCAAGCCATGAGGTCGAAGGAATTGTCTGTAGAGCTCAGAGACTGGATTGTGTCGAGGCACAGATCTGAGAAAGGGTACCAAAAATGTCTGCAGCATTGAAGGTCTCCAAGAATACAGTGGCCTCCATCATTATTAAATGGAGGAAGTTTGGAACCACCAAGACTCATCCTATAGCTGGCCGCCCAGCCAAACTGAGCAATCACGGGAGAAGAGCCTTGGTCAGCTAGGTGACCAAGAACCTGATGACAGATCTCTAGACTTCCTCTGTGGAAATGGGAGAACCTTCCAGAAGGACAAGCATCTCTGCAGCACTCCACCAATCAGGCATTTATGGTAGAGTGGCCAGACGGAAGCCACTCCTCAGTAAAAGGCACATGACAGCCCGCTTGGAGTTTGCCAAAAGGCACCTAAAGTCTCTCAGACCATGAGAAACTAGATTCTCTGGTCTGATGTAACCAAGATTGAACTCTTGGCCTGAATGCCAAGCATCCCGTCTGGAGGAAACCTGGCACCATCCGTATGGTGAAGCATGGTGGTGGAGGCATCATGCTGTGGGGATGTTTTTCAGCGGCAGGGACTGGGAGACTAGTCAGGATCAAGGCAAAGTACAGAGAGATCCTTGACGAAAACCTGCTCCAGAGCGCTCAGGACCTCAGACTGAGGTGAAGGTTCACATTGCAACAGGACAATGACCCTTAGCACACAGCCAAGACAACGCAGGAGTGGCTTCAGGACAAGTCTCTGAATGTCCTTGAGTGGCCCAGCCAGAGACTGGACTTGAACCAGATTGAAAATCTCTGGAGAGACCTAAAAATAGCTGTGCAGCGTTGTGCTCCATCCAACCTGACGGAGCTTGAGAGGATCTGCAGAGAAGAACGGGAGAACTCCCCAAATACATGTGTGCCAAGCTTGTAGAGTCATATCCAAGAAGACTTGAGGCTGTAATCGCTGCCAAAGATGCTTCAACAAAGTACTGAGTAAAGGGTCTGAATACTTATGTAAATGTGATATTTCAGCTTTATAGATTTGTATAAATAAAAAAATAAAAAATTGTTGCTTTGTCATTATGAGGTATTGTGTGTAGATTGATGAGAGAAAAAAAAACTATTTAATACATTTTCGAATAAGGTTGTAATGTAACAAAATGTGGAAAAAGTCAACGGGTCGGAATACTTTCTGAATGCACCGTACAAAGACCTGTTTTGTAGAGTGGTGTGGCTACAGCTGTAACACAGATCTGTGTTTGTGACTGTGGGAGAGTGTCTGTTTGTTAGAGTCGTTCCAATAGACCTGTGTGTGTGTGTGTGTATGTCCACAGGTTAGAGCAGTCACACAGACCTGTGTGTGTGTGTATATGTCCACAGGTTAGAGCAGTCACACAGACCTGTGTGTGTGTGTATATGTCCACAGGTTAGAGCAGTCACACAGACCTGTGTGTGTGTATATATCCACAGGTTAGAGCAGTCACACAGACCTGTGTTGGAGAGTGTAGGAGGGCTGGTGGAGCAGTCTATGACCAGGTCAGTAAGAGCCTCTGAGGCCTTATACAGAGAGGCTGTGGTAGTGTCCTCCTGGACCAGGCCCTGCAGACTGGCTGCCTTAATGAACCTACACACACATGAACCATATTCATTCATATTCACAGCACATACTGTATATTCTTATAGTTTAACCACAGGAATAAACACTAGGTGTTTTCAGATTATTTTCAGAAGTGATACTCATTTATTAAACAGAATTTGACCGAAAACCCAATTTGGACTGGACTGGACCTTTAAAGTAACTCACCTAGCAACATCAGCCTTGGTCCTGTCATCTGCATTGGTGACCTCCACGTGTATGTGACTCAGAGCCTTGAAAACAATGACATGGGCCTGATCAGCGCTGCATATTAAACTAAACTTTATTCTACAATGACATGGGCCTGATCAGCGTTGCATATTAAACTAAACTTTATTCTACAATGACATGGGCCTGATCAGCGCTGCATATTAAACTAAACTTTATTCTACAATGACATGGGCCTGATCAGCGTTGCATATTAAACTAAACTTTATTCTACAATGACATGGGCCTGATCAGCGTTGCATATTAAACTAAACTTTATTCTACAATGACATGGGCCTGATCAGCGCTGCATATTAAACTAAACTTTATTCTACAATGACATGGGCCTGATCAGCGTTGCATATTAAACTAAACTTTATTCTACAATGACATGGGCCTGATCAAAGTTGCATATTAAACTAAACTTTATTCTACAATGACATGGGCCTGATCAGCGTTGTATATTAAACTAAACTTTATTCTACAATGACATGGGCCTGATCAGCGTTGCATATTAAACTAAACTTTATTCTACAATGACATGGGCCTGATCAGCGTTGCATATTAAACTAAACTTTATTCTACAATGACATGGGCCTGATCAGTGCTGCATATTAAACTAAACTTTATTCTACAATGACATGGGCCTGATCAGCGCTGCATATTAAACTAAACTTTATTCTACAATGACATGGGCCTGATCAGCGCTGCATATTAAACTAAACTTTATTCTACAATGACATGGGCCTGATCAGCGCTGCATATTAAACTAAACTTTATTCTACAATGACATGGGCCTGATCAGCGCTGCATATTAAACTAAACGTTATTCTACAATGACATGGGCCTGATCAGCGCTGCATATTAAACTAAACGTTATTCTACAATGACATGGGCCTGATCAGCGCTGCATATTAAACTAAACTTTATTCTACAATGACATGGGCCTGATCAGCGCTGCATATTAAACTAAACTTTATTCTACAATGACATTGGCCTGATCAACGTTACAACCAGTCAAAATGATTCTTGGAACCTTGTTTCTGCTCTAAGCTACACAGTGGCAACATTGATGGCCATCAAAGAAAATGATGCGTTTTGAACTATGCAATTGTGTGACTGACGCCAACAAATGTAAAGATGTTTTGTGACAATACAATACGCTGGGAATATCTCATTGTTAGAGTGGATGTTTTGTGACAATACAATACGCTGGGAATATCTCATTGTTAGAGTGGATGTTTTGTGACAATACAATACGCTGGGAATATCTCATTTTGCATTTGAATGTTTCCACTTCCCATTTGTTTTGTCAATCAAGATGGCTACTAGTCAGTAAAGACTAAATTATAGCTTTAGCTAGTGGACACAGCCCAAGTACGTAACTAGCAAAAACATAACATAGTGAAGCATGGAGGGGAAGTAAATGTATAGAAACAATGAGGGGGAATCACTGGTACAGGGGGAATTAATCACTATGGTGACGGTCAAATGATGGGTCAAAGGTGACTCACAGCATGTAGCAGCAAGCTGATGCTCCCCTGGACCATCTGCACCACTCTGTGGATGTGCATCACCGACTCCTCGTACCACATGCTCAGGTAGGGCCTGATCTCAGTCTCTAGGTTCACCAGCTATATATATATATATATACACAGAGGACAGAGAGGGAAATAACACTTATAACCCTACACAGGGGACTACCTATTTGTGTAGTCATTTTATATTTATCTATCTAGGGTGGTGTTAAGTAGGTCACACTGATAGCAAAACATTTCACAATGGAGAAGAAAAATCTGTGTTCTTATTTGACAACATCAGATAGTACCTCCCTATTTCAAAACATGTTTTTCCCTCTTGAACACAACCTAGGTGAGTCCCCTTCAGATAGAAATGTGTTTATTACAAAGGAGCCCTGTCCAAGAGATGATAGAATCCAGTACAATTATATTATTTTGGTGATTCCACTTCCTGCTTACCTCAGCAGTCTGTAGACTGCTCTGCAGGCCTTGCACATACTTGTCCAGTTCAAGTCTAAACGTACAGTCGATTAAGGAAATGGTTTATGGTTTAATGATGAATGGTTTATGAGTTTCAGTACCCATCTATACATCTAGACTGACTCTACATTAGTATGATTCAGAAAGAGCTGCGTTAGCCTATAAAGGATATAGGTTGAGGCCTTTCTCAGAGCCTCCCATCAAGCAGATCACATAGCCATTGCCGTCCGCGTCGGGCTGCTCTGGGGATCTCTCCTGCTCCAGGAGACAGCAGTAACAGCCCACCGCTGCCTCTGGGACACTGGGATGGGACAACAAACACATATTTATTATGAATGTAAAACACTGGCTTTACACTACTTTAGAAGTGTGCAGGCTAATTGGTGCCACATTGCTTCAGATGTATACATAAGGAGAGAATACTTCGGTCTGATTCCAAATCAAGACCTTGCTTAGCTAGATAGAGCCAGAGACACACAGGCCTGTATATAGTTACTATATTGCTGATACCATACCTAAGCCACCCAATCAGATCTGCGAGATGGGCTCAACAGGTTCCTAAGGATATTAAAGCTGGATTGGTTTGAAATTAGGTTCAACAAGTTCTTAAGGAAAGGAGAGATGAGTTGGTTTGGAATGAGGCCCTTAGTTTAAGTTTGTTAAGGTCACCTGAGCTCCACGGCGGCAATGTTTCCCATGCCCCCGAGCAGGGCTCCTTTGCTCAGCCTCCGGGAGATGTAGCATCGTAGCTCAGGCTCCGCCTCTACCGGCAGGCTGCTGTCCACTAGGGTGAGGCTGTTGGTGGGGCAAGAGTCAGTTACCATGGAAACAGAGTGACAGGCAACCAATCCGATCTGATGAGAAAGTGGACAGCCAAAGAGGAGATGAAGAAGGAAGCCGACAAACAAAAGCCACATCAACACAACATGAAGGCTAGATACAGATATAGTGAAACAGAATCCTCCAGTTTCCATGTGAGTCACAGAGCCTATTTAAATCCTTCCTTCCCACTTCTCTTTCCTTATGGTCACTATGTAAGATGCATGATGTGACACTGAAATATCACGTTTTAATAACATAACAATATCATATCACATAACTATATCATCATCATTATAGAATCTGAGGCTGAAACAACTTGACGTTACAGAAAGACGACATGCCAAAAGAAGTAGGGTGAACAGTGTGTACAGAAGGAGGTAGATAGGTACTAGGCTTTGTGACTCCATATCCCAGATAGCCGGAAGCACACTGATGACATCATGACAGGAAAGAAACCGTGTTGATTCCAGGTTGATAGGTTTCCAGCAGCAGGCCCATGGATACGACAGAGAAGGACAACACTGAAAGCCACAGAAATAAAACCACTAGAGAAACAGACAGGTCACGGGGAGACCTTGGTTACCTAAAGTCTTCCTGACTGGTACTGGCTGTGGAATCTGTTCTTCTCTGGCTCCATGCCACGTTGCCCTCTGCAGCTGCCTCAGATCTAGACAGGTACTGTAGGTAGTTACTATATATATATATATATATATATATATATATATATATATATATATATATATACTCATGACTTGGTTAGTTAGTGGAGAACAGAACAGCAAGTCTGAACTGACAGTACAGTAAGTCAGCAGCAGGATCCACAGTTGATGTCCACAGAGAACCAGTGAATTTGGGAGAAAGTGGTTATACAGTGACAAAGAAATTGGCCTCAATATGCAGCTGGACTAGCTTGATGATGTTATCACAGTCAGTGGAGACTGGTGAGTTGAGCTATAGGAGGATGGGCTCATTGTAATGACTGGAATGGAGTAACTGGAACGGGGTCCAACATGTTGTTTCCATATGTTTCATACCGTTCCATTCCAGCCATTACAATGAGCCCATCCTCCTATAGCCTCCACTAATGACAGTGTATGTATAAAGACTGTCAGAGCATGAATACTGTACATTGTGAGAACCTCCAAACCTCCAATGAGTCTAATCATATCAACAAAGTCAGACATTGGTGTGATTGATAATGCATTTCCATTCACCCCTATGGAGAAGGGTGAGGGACCGAGGTCCATAGATTCTCTATAGCCTAGTAGCTAAGGCAAGTAAACATTACACGTCATCTGCAGATATTTGCATACCAGATAATGCCCTAGTTTAGGTCATTGTGTACTGTCAAAACAAATTGCTTGATGTAAAGTTAGATAGACTCAAGCAGAACATTCAGATGGAGAAGATTACCTGGTGCCTTGGTAGAGATAAATGGTATAGTAACAGTTCAACTGTATTTTCTGATTATATCCCATCTCTTCGTTATCATAATCCGTATCCTTTTCTTCCACGTCAATTGAATCTTGGAAGGAGGACGTTTGCATGGAAGTTTGCGAGGTAAACATGATTGCTTCGCACGTATCAACAAATGACAGATACCGAGAAATGACGTTCAGTTATTTAGGATGCAGGTTGAACTGGATAAGAAATAATAACAATACTAGGCATGTGAATAGACTAACAACTTCCTTTACTGAAGAGACGAGTCTATCATTATTTCTAAAGATCCATGATCTGATTCACGCATGCGGAGTGTAATTCCATGAATCCGTCGCTGTTTAAGGTCCGTGTAAAATTTGCTATGACATGATTTGGTCCAGGAAATAAATTGAACACATCAGTTATTATAATAGCTAAATTATGCCCAAATTATCAGAGGTCGTTGCCTTCTTATAGCCACGTATCAATGGGTAAAATTAAACTAATGTTTCTGAATATACAAACAATGCCATAATAACTTTTGGGATATTGGCGTTCATTAGCCTGAACAGCCGCTAGTGGTCACAGGTCTTTTGAAGGTTTACTATCCGATGACCGATGGACTGTTTTGTATCTCGATTCCACAGCCACAAAGTCAAAATGGTCTATATAGTAAAAATTAATGTAAAAAAATGAAGATTTTTGGTCTTAATTTAAGATTAGGCATAAGGTTAGCTGTGTGGTTAAGGTTAGGATTAAAGTTAGGGTTAGGTATAAAATACTCCGGAGTGGCGCAGCAGTCTAGGGCACTGCATCTCAGTGCTAGAGGCGTCACTAAAGACCCTGGTTTGATTCCAGGCTGTATCACAACCGGCTGTGATTGGGAGTCCCATAGGGTGGCGCACAATTGGCGCAACATCGTCCGGGTTAGGGTTTGGTCGGGGTAAACCGTCATTGGAAATAAGAATTTGTTCTTAATTGACTTGCCTGGTAAAATAAAGGTTAAATACAAATAAAATGTATACATTTTACAAATGGGCGGGGTTTAACCATCATTTTGACTTTGTGGATGTGGAAGCTAGTGATGACCAGGGGCCTGTTGCACAAAACTAGGATAAGGGATTAAGCCAGGATATCTTGGTGATCCTGGCTCAATTGATCCGTAATCCGGTTGCACTAAAGATGGATAGGGGGCAGGAGGATATGTTATGGTATAAATTACCATGGAGATTTATTCTGTGGAGCTAGCCTGCTCCAGACCAGGCTAAATTCCAGGATCTATTTAATCTCATCCCTAATGTCAGTCAGCAGTCACCACAAATGGAAACCAATAGTTATTTCACTGCTCACTATACATTGTTATCACATAACTAGACCCACTTATTATTTAAACGTTTGTGATCATTAATTTCAATGATTTTGGATAAAAAATGATTTTTAGATGATGTTGCTATCATTAGATAATTTACAGTTTCCCATAGACTATAAGGCTATATATAAAATGATAGAATATTAGGGCTACAGAGGGGAAAAAAAACACAAGTCATAATATTGTAACCAGTTGTTTTAAAGGAGGACAGTTGTTAAAATGACAGATGTGGGGCATTTCGTGAAATTGTACTTCAGTATGGTTTCATAAACAAAGACATGCTGATGTGCCAGAATATTAAGTATCACATTGTCATAAGTATCAAAACTGTAAAAACAATATGTAGCTTTTCTGCAGAAAGAACCAGCCTCATAAATGTATGACTTTATCCTTTTTCTTCAGTGTGGCCCTAGTACTCTGTCATATAAACAAATACACATTCCATATGAATATAAAAACACAATGTGTAACATTATGTTCCTTTATTGAATAAGGACAAAACAAAGCAGGTAAACCATCAGCTCCTTTCGAAACTGAAGTCACAGTGACTCTACAAGATGGAAAGCACAGAATCCAAGCATATTATACAAAATGATACATACACATTCAAAGGTCTGTATATAACACACCCTGCATGTCTGCACACTAAAATAAATGCAGGACAAATCCATACACATCAACTGAACAGACAAATGAATGGATGCAGTAGCCTCCCTGCAGCCTTGTATTACACACAGTATACCGCACAAACATCATAAGAGGCCAAATTCGTCAAAAAAACGAACCCAAAAAAAACCAAATTCCTCTGCCACCGCAGGACATATTTAACCAAAATTGAAAGCACACATACTAACTAAAATAATTCAACACATATTGGTCCCTCAGCAGCCGACCACTGTCGTCATCAGGGAAGATTGCCGGATTGTCCCAGTCCATGGCTGGTGGCACTCTGGGGGCCCTCTCCTTCCTCAGGCAGGCCACATTGTGGAGGACAGCACAAGCCACAGTAATATCACATGCCCTAACAGGGCTGACCCTTAATTTGTGAAGGCAGTGAAAGCGTGCCTTCAGGAGGCCAAAGGTCATTTCAACTCTGGCCCTGGTCCTGGCATGGGCATGGTTGTAGGCCTGCTGTGCTTCCTGGGGGTCTGTGAAAGGTGTCAGGAGAAAAGGCTGGCAGCCATACCCCCTGTCTCCCAGCAACACACCAGAGAATTCACCTGTCAACACAAAATCTCATCATTACTACCTCATAAACACAGTGATATTCTTGACACAGCCATGATGGTTATAAATAGGGGTTGTGTGGCTTACCTTGTGATAGGCACTGATAGATTTCAGAGGCCCGAAAGATTCTGGAGTCATGGACTGAGCCAGGCCATTTTGCCACAACATTGCTGATCACACAGTCAGCATTGCAGACCATCTGAAATCATAAGATGAGGAATATTACACCAATCAATGCACATCACTGGCAATGCAGAGTGTTCGTCAATGGACAATATCAAAAAGTTATGTTCACCTGAACACTAATGCTGTGAAAGGATTTCCTATTCACAAAATCGGCCTCATGGGCACCTGAGGGGGCTTTTATCCTTATGTGTGTGCAGTCCACTGCACCAATGACATTGGGGAAACCTGTCACACAAAGTAATGAGTATCCTACTATGTGTTAACAGTTGTCCTGTAATTTGTAGATCCTCTTACCTGCAATCCTATAGAACTCCTCTTTGATGTCACAGAGTCTTCTGTGGCCAGGGAAGGAGATGAAGACATCTGCTAATGCTTTGATAGCCAGACACACACTCCTTATTGTGCGGCAAATTGTGGCCTTGTTCAGCATCCCCCACTGAGTACAGGAAGGCTCCACTAGCAAAAAAGCGCAAGGCCACACAAACCATTTGCTCCACACTCAGTGCATGGCTCCGTGCAGTGCGGTGCTTAATCCTGGGACCCAGTAGTCTGCATAGATACCTGATGCCATCTGCAGAAAACCTGTATCTTTCATATAGATGGTCATCAGGGAAGGCCAGTGGGTCCAACCGGTCCCTGAAGACCCTTTCTCGCCTGAAGGCTCTCCTCAGCACAAGTGCTTCTTCATCCACCACATCTCGCACAAATGGGCATGCCATTGTCAGAGCAGAAAGGAACACACAATTTTGGGCCTTCATATAGGCTAGTGGCCACACCTGGTGCTGGGGGGGGTGGGCAAAAGAGGGCGATGCCTTATAACGATGACTTGGTTGTACTGATTGCTGGGAAAATAAAAAAAACCTTAGAAAGATGCCACCGTCCTGTGTGCTCACAATAAGACTTTACGAGAATATACCTAATTTTTATTTTGAGCTGTGTCATCTTCTTGGAGCTGGGGGAGGAAAGAAAAATAATGATTAATACATTTGTGTTACAGTTAGCATACAGTGTACATTGAAGGCATATCTCACCTCCCTCTCAAGTTTTTTTATTTCAAGGTCCAGTTTCCTAATTGTCCTCTTTTTTATTTCGAACTCCAGTGCAAGATTTTCCATCTTTTTCTTCTTGTACTGAATGTCTATGTCTGCCAGTTCTATTTGGCGCCGGAGGTGGTTGCCATACAACTTTCTGATAGCTTGTGAGCTCTGTGAACACAATACAATTAGCGCAGCTGGAATTTGGCAGGATGTGGTGTCCTTTTATTAATACGCACTATGTTGCCAGGCTGGTTTTCCCACTGTATAGCATCTGGGTCCTGTAAAAGAAATCTGATTTTTTGATTTTGATGAGGACTCCTCACCATTGTAGAGTAAATAGTACTTTCACAGTCTTAACATGATACCTCATGCCTTCTGGAATCCAGAGAGATGGTCTCCTCCTCATCATCGTCTCCATCATGTGCTGTTGCTGCTGCACTGGGGCCTTCACCCTATCACATTTAAATCGGATTCATATTGAAGCTAGTAGACAAGACATGCCAGGCCTACAGTATGCCTTTGATGGAGTACTCACTGGATCAGCATCGTCTGGTGCTTGTGCTGGTGGCTCTAACAGGAACACAGTGCTGCCAGACACTGCAAGGCAATAGGTAAACCAAAGTCAGACAGTCCAAATTGATTCAATATGAATGTGGTTGTATCCCATGTAGAGATGGAAGGACATACCTTGAATGAAGCGGGTGGCATCTTGGGAGGAACCTATGCTCGTCTCTTTCCCCCCAGGGATCCCCTCTAAGACGGGCCTGCCTTTATTTAGCTCCAAGGCCATGTCCTCTGCTGGGGTAAGGTCAGCCTTTGGTGACCCACCACCCGTGCCTTGTCTGTGGGTATTCTTTTTCACTGCTAAAACAGTACAGACATTGTGTGAGCAGGCACCTTCTGGGTACAATATATGCTTGTGCTTTGTTAAATATTAGTCAGGGACCATACCATTCTGCAGAATGTTCTTGTATTTGATTTTGACCTGCTGCCATGTCCGTTTTGGCCCGTTCATGTTTAATCTACACACACACACACACACACACACACACACACACACACACACACACACACACATTTAATGGAGTCACACTGCAAAAAATTACTTGGTATTTTTGTCTTGTTTTCAGTAAAAATATCAAAAAATGTATCATAGCTTTATACAGTGTGATGGAGTTACTTTACACAATTTCACTCATATCTGCAGTGCATTTCAATAAAAAATTTAACCGTTTCATAATTACAGTACAACTGCATTTTTGGAGATGTGAATTAAATATTTGATTTGTAATTGTGATGTTTCAGCGGAGCGGTGAGTGTGTAATTGTGCACTACTTACGCATTCAGGCGGTCTGCAATACTTTGCCACGCTTTTTCTCTTTGCTTTATCACTGTGGCGGTGTTGCCTTTCTTCTTAATTATATCTTTTACCTCCTCGTATGCCTCCATGAGGATTTGTGCTTCCGACGGGGAAAAGTACGCGGCTCTAGTTGCCATGGTAAATCAGTTAATCTGTGATCTGTGGCGGGGTCTATTTGAGTGAGCCGTGAGCGCGCACCTATCCAGGATTGGTTTCACCTGGTTTAATGAATCCGTGTCTGCTCATCCTGGCTTGGTCTTTGTGCAACCAATTAAGCCTGGACGCTCATGTTTTGGCTTCATTGAGCTCAGCTGAGTCATTTATCCCGGATGTCTTAATTCTACTTTTGTGCAACAGGCCCCAGGTACCGTACTGCTGCAGAGATTTAGACGATACAAAAAATTGTCATTCAGCACCAGAAGATCAAATACTTAAAAAGTCACATATGTAAAAATCTGTCGTTCTGCCCCTGAACAAGGCAGTTAACCCATTCGTTCTTAACTGACTTGCCTAGTTAAATAATGGTTCATAAAAATAAAAAAAAACAGGACATACAATTCGGGCGAGGCAACAGCCAGGCATTTAGAAATTGATGCAAAATGAGCGAGGGAATGGTGAAATAAAAAAGTCGAACTTCAATGTTTGTCTGAGGTGGATCAGAAGAGGGTGAGACTACGGTTGGGGAGGAAAAAGGTTTGTAAGAAAATAGATGCCTAGTTCAAATAGAAGCCTGTCTTCACGAAGCGTTGGTTGTGTTCAGTGATTGAAACAAATTAACGCCCAGGCTATTAATTGAGGTTTTACAGTAATTATACATTATTTCAATTCCATACTTTGGCTACACAGGCAGTCCAATTCTGATATTTATTTTTACTTATTGGTATTTTCTGAAAAAGATATAATGAAAATATCTGATGTGACTGGTCAAAAGACCAATTAGTGGAAAAATGATCAGAATTGGTCTGCCTGTGTAAACAGCCTGACTAACTAACGTTGCTAGCATGTTGTTTTCTGAAGTTTTGTAGTTGTGTTCGTCATAGAGCAACAAGAAGATGCTGCAATACTGTACATTTAATTGTTGATTTATTTCCCCTGAGCCCTTTGTTTACACTGTTGCTCTTTAGTTATTGGCACTCATTAATTAGCATAATTGTCCTAATTATTCACAGACCCACCTAGTACACAACTAAGCCAAACAAAACCTATTGTATAGTACTTTGTGACAAATGCAGATTTTGTTGTGGACAAATCCGGTCATATTCAAATTAGAATAAAGAACTTTAAACATTAACATGATGTGTCCATGTTGTTAATCTGCAGTGTATTTTACATAAAGTATAATATGTATCATTTACGTGCAATTGAGAATTGTATTTCGCATTATATAAGGTATGCGAACCAAACATATTGTTTTTGGCTAAATGAGGAGGTTTTAGGATCAACATGTCCTTTGTACTGGTAACATATACCTCACCTGGATAGGCTTTTAACAAATGGTTTTATTTCACTAACCTCAATTACAGCACATATGGGTATTATGCATTGAATACTTTCTCTTAAGATGACATTTTCATATGTATATGGATAAGACAACATTAGACATATTATACATAATACTACAACATTATTACATCTTTATATAATGCAGCTTATTCTAACAGGACCATGTACCCCCTGTTTGTGTTCCAGGGTTCCCATTGTATTTATATAATGTAGCTTATTCTAACAGGACCATGTACCCCCTGTTTGTGTTCTAGGGTTCCCATTGTATTTATATAATGCAGCTTATTCTAACAGGACCATGTACCCCCTGTTTGTGTTGTAGGGTTCCCATTGTATTTATATAATGCAGCTTATTCTAACAGGACCATGTACCCCCTGTTTGTGTTCCAGGGTTCCCATTGTATTTATATAATGTAGCTTATTCTAACAGGACCATGTACCCCCTGTTTGTGTTCTAGGGTTCCCATTGTATTTATATAATGCAGCTTATTCTAACAGGACCATGTACCCCCTGTTTGTGTTGTAGGGTTCCCATTGTATTTATATAATGCAGCTTATTCTAACAGGACCATGTACCCCCTGTTTGTGTTCTAGTGTTCCCATTGTATTTACATAATGCAGCTTATTCTAACAGGACCATGTACCCCCTGTTTGTGTTCTAGTGTTCCCATTGTATTTACATAATGCAGCTTATTCTAACAGGACCATGTACCCTCTGTTTGTGTTCTAGGGTTCCCATTGTATTTACATAATGCAGCTTATTCTAACAGGACCATGTACCCCCTGTTTGTGTTGTAGGGTTCCCATTGTATTTACATAATGCAGCTTATTCTAACAGGACCATGTACCCCCTGTTTGTGTTCTAGTGTTCCCATTGTATTTACATAATGCAGCTTATTCTAACAGGACCATGTACCCCCTGTTTGTGTTCTAGGGTTCCCATTGTATTTACATAATGCAGCTTATTCTAACAGGACCATGTACCCCCTGTTTGTGTTGTAGGGTTCCCATTGTATTTATATAATGCAGCTTATTCTAACAGGACCATGTACCCCCTGTTTGTGTTGTAGGGTTCCCATTGTATTTACATAATGCAGCTTATTCTAACAGGACCATGTACCCCCTGTTTGTGTTCTAGTGTTCCCATTGTATTTATATAATGCAGCTTATTCTAACAGGACCATGTACCCCCTGTTTGTGTTCTAGGGTTCCCATTGTATTTATATAATGCAGCTTATTCTAACAGGACCATGTACCCCCTGTTTGTGTTGTAGGGTTCCCATTGTATTTATATAATGCAGCTTATTCTAACAGGACCATGTACCCCCTGTTTGTGTTCTAGTGTTCCCATTGTATTTATATAATGCCGCTTATTCTAACAGGACCATGTACCCCCTGTTTGTGTTCTAGTGTTCCCATTGTATTTATATAATGCAGCTTATTCTAACAGGACCATGTACCCCCTGTTTGTGTTCTAGGGTTCCCATTGTATTTATATAATGCAGCTTATTCTAACAGGACCATGTACCCCCTGTTTGTGTTCTAGTGTTCCCATTGTATTTACATAATGCAGCTTATTCTAACAGGACCATGTACCCCCTGTTTGTGTTCTAGTGTTCCCATTGTATTTACATAATGCAGCTTATTCTAACAGGACCATGTACCCCCTGTTTGTGTTGTAGGGTTCCCATTGTATTTACATAATGCAGCTTATTCTAACAGGACCATGTACCCCCTGTTTGTGTTCTAGTGTTCCCATTGTATTTACATAATGCAGCTTATTCTAACAGGACCATGTACCCCCTGTTTGTGTTGTAGGGTTCCCATTGTATTTACATAATGCAGCTTATTCTAACAGGACCATGTACCCCCTGTTTGTGTTCTAGGGTTCCCATTGTATTTATATAATGCAGCTTATTCTAACAGGACCATGTACCCCCTGTTTGTGTTCTAGTGTTCCCATTGTATTTACATAATGCAGCTTATTCTAACAGGACCATGTACCCCCTGTTTGTGTTGTAGGGTTCCCATTGTATTTATATAATGCAGCTTATTCTAACAGGACCATGTACCCCCTGTTTGTGTTGTAGGGTTCCCATTGTATTTACATAATGCAGCTTATTCTAACAGGACCATGTACCCCCTGTTTGTGTTCCAGGGTTCCCATTGTATTTATATAATGCAGCTTATTCTAACAGGACCATGTACCCCCTGTTTGTGTTGTAGGGTTCCCATTGTATTTATATAATGCAGCTTATTCTAACAGGACCATGTACCCCCTGTTTGTGTTGTAGGGTTCCCATTGTATTTACATAATGCAGCTTATTCTAACAGGACCATGTACCCCCTGTTTGTGTTGTAGGGTTCCCATTGTATTTATATAATGCAGCTTATTCTAACAGGACCATGTACCCCCTGTTTGTGTTGTAGGGTTCCCATTGTATTTATATAATGCAGCTTATTCTAACAGGACCATGTACCCCCTGTTTGTGTTGTAGGGTTCCCATTGTATTTATATAATGCAGCTTATTCTAACAGGACCATGTACCCCCTGTTTGTGTTCTAGGGTTCCCATTGTATTTACATAATGCAGCTTATTCTAACAGGACCATGTACCCCCTGTTTGTGTTGTAGGGTTCCCATTGTATTTATATAATGCAGCTTATTCTAACAGGACCATGTACCCCCTGTTTGTGTTGTAGGGTTCCCATTGTATTTATATAATGCAGCTTATTCTAACAGGACCATGTACCCCCTGTTTGTGTTCTAGGGTTCCCATTGTATTTACATAATGCAGCTTATTCTAACAGGACCATGTACCCCCTGTTTGTGTTCTAGGGTTCCCATTGTATTTACATAATGCAGCTTATTCTAACAGGACCATGTACCCCCTGTTTGTGTTCTAGTGTTCCCATTGTATTTACATAATGCAGCTTATTCTAACAGGACCATGTACCCACTGTTTGTGTTCTAGTGTTCCCATTGTATTTATATAATGCAGCTTATTCTAACAGGACCATGTACCCCCTGTTTGTGTTCTAGGGTTCCCATTGTATTTATATAATGCAGCTTATTCTAACAGGACCATGTACCCCCTGTTTGTGTTGTAGGGTTCCCATTGTATTTACATAATGCAGCTTATTCTAACAGGACCATGTACCCCCTGTTTGTGTTCTAGGGTTCCCATTGTATTTATATAATGCAGCTTATTCTAACAGGACCATGTACCCCCTGTTTGTGTTCTAGTGTTCCCATTGTATTTACATAATGCAGCTTATTCTAACAGGACCATGTACCCCCTGTTTGTGTTGTAGGGTTCCCATTGTATTTATATAATGCAGCTTATTCTAACAGGACCATGTACCCCCTGTTTGTGTTCCAGGGTTCCCATTGTATTTATATAATGCAGCTTATTCTAACAGGACCATGTACCCCCTGTTTGTGTTCTAGTGTTCCCATTGTATTTACATAATGCAGCATATTCTAACAGGACCATGTACCCCCTGTTTGTGTTCCAGGGTTCCCATTGTATTTATATAATGCAGCTTATTCTAACAGGACCATGTACCCCCTGTTTGTGTTGTAGGGTTCCCATTGTATTTATATAATGCAGCTTATTCTAACAGGACCATGTACCCCCTGTTTGTGTTCTAGTGTTCCCATTGTATTTATATAATGCAGCTTATTCTAACAGGACCATGTACCCCCTGTTTGTGTTCTAGTGTTCCCATTGTATTTACATAATGCAGCTTATTCTAACAGGACCATGTACCCCCTGTTTGTGTTGTAGGGTTCCCATTGTATTTATATAATGCAGCTTATTCTAACAGGACCATGTACCCCCTGTTTGTGTTCTAGTGTTCCCATTGTATTTACATAATGCAGCTTATTCTAACAGGACCATGTACCCCCTGTTTGTGTTGTAGGGTTCCCATTGTATTTATATAATGCAGCTTATTCTAACAGGACCATGTACCCCCTGTTTGTGTTGTAGGGTTCCCATTGTATTTACATAATGCAGCTTATTCTAACAGGACCATGTACCCCCTGTTTGTGTTCTAGGGTTCCCATTGTATTTACATAATGCAGCTTATTCTAACAGGACCATGTACCCCCTGTTTGTGTTGTAGGGTTCCCATTGTATTTATATAATGCAGCTTATTCTAACAGGACCATGTACCCCCTGTTTGTGTTCTAGGGTTCCCATTGTATTTACATAATGCAGCATATTCTAACAGGACCATGTACCCCCTGTTTGTGTTCTAGTGTTCCCATTGTATTTACATAATGCAGCATATTCTAACAGGACCATGTACCCCCTGTTTGTGTTCCAGGGTTCCCATTGTATTTATATAATGCAGCTTATTCTAACAGGACCATGTACCCCCTGTTTGTGTTGTAGGGTTCCCATTGTATTTATATAATGCAGCTTATTCTAACAGGACCATGTACCCCCTGTTTGTGTTCTAGTGTTCCCATTGTATTTACATAATGCAGCATATTCTAACAGGACCATGTACCCCCTGTTTGTGTTCCAGGGTTCCCATTGTATTTATATAATGCAGCTTATTCTAACAGGACCATGTACCCCCTGTTTGTGTTGTAGGGTTCCCATTGTATTTATATAATGCAGCTTATTCTAACAGGACCATGTACCCCCTGTTTGTGTTGTAGGGTTCCCATTGTATTTATATAATGCAGCTTATTCTAACAGGACCATGTACCCCCTGTTTGTGTTCTAGTGTTCCCATTGTATTTACATAATGCAGCTTATTCTAACAGGACCATGTACCCCCTGTTTGTGTTGTAGGGTTCCCATTGTATTTATATAATGCAGCTTATTCTAACAGGACCATGTACCCCCTGTTTGTGTTCTAGTGTTCCCATTGTATTTACATAATGCAGCTTATTCTAACAGGACCATGTACCCCCTGTTTGTGTTGTAGGGTTCCCATTGTATTTATATAATGCAGCTTATTCTAACAGGACCATGTACCCCCTGTTTGTGTTGTAGGGTTCCCATTGTATTTACATAATGCAGCTTATTCTAACAGGACCATGTACCCCCTGTTTGTGTTCTAGGGTTCCCATTGTATTTACATAATGCAGCTTATTCTAACAGGACCATGTACCCCCTGTTTGTGTTCTAGGGTTCCCATTGTATTTATATAATGCAGCTTATTCTAACAGGACCATGTACCCCCTGTTTGTGTTGTAGGGTTCCCATTGTATTTATATAATGCAGCTTATTCTAACAGGACCATGTACCCCCTGTTTGTGTTCTAGGGTTCCCATTGTATTTACATAATGCAGCATATTCTAACAGGACCATGTACCCCCTGTTTGTGTTCTAGTGTTCCCATTGTATTTACATAATGCAGCATATTCTAACAGGACCATGTACCCCCTGTTTGTGTTCCAGGGTTCCCATTGTATTTATATAATGCAGCTTATTCTAACAGGACCATGTACCCCCTGTTTGTGTTGTAGGGTTCCCATTGTATTTATATAATGCAGCTTATTCTAACAGGACCATGTACCCCCTGTTTGTGTTCTAGTGTTCCCATTGTATTTACATAATGCAGCATATTCTAACAGGACCATGTACCCCCTGTTTGTGTTCCAGGGTTCCCATTGTATTTATATAATGCAGCTTATTCTAACAGGACCATGTACCCCCTGTTTGTGTTGTAGGGTTCCCATTGTATTTATATAATGCAGCTTATTCTAACAGGACCATGTACCCCCTGTTTGTGTTCTCGTGTTCCCATTGTATTTACATAATGCAGCTTATTCTAACAGGACCATGTACCCCCTGTTTGTGTTGTAGGGTTCCCATTGTATTTATATAATGCAGCTTATTCTAACAGGACCATGTACCCCCTGTTTGTGTTCTAGTGTTCCCATTGTATTTACATAATGCAGCTTATTCTAACAGGACCATGTACCCCCTGTTTGTGTTGTAGGGTTCCCATTGTATTTATATAATGCAGCTTATTCTAACAGGACCATGTACCCCCTGTTTGTGTTCTAGTGTTCCCATTGTATTTACATTTTGCTGCTTGTATTTCTTGTCAAATTCTCAATTATTTGAGCAACCACCACATTGAAAGAAAGGCCTGGGTAAATAAAGTGTTATTTTTGTTTATATTTTGTAGAGGCAGACTGCTAATGGATGAGCCTGATCTTGCTTCCCTTGGCTGTGCCTCGGACATACACGTTTCCATTTTCTGTCCAACACTCTATACGTTTCTGTCAATAGAATTTTGTTCTCAATGTTAACTTCAATTAAAATACTCTGTCTGTTACTAATACTTTGTAAGGTTCTTATTGAAATGAACCAGTCAGAGGCCAGTCTACTTAGTCAGCAGGTTTATTTACGAGAGCTCTGCCTATCATTTCCTGGTCATTGGTCTATATACCTCACATTTCGTCATAAATGTCCCTCCTCCTCTCAGAAACAATGACAATATAGTTCACAAGTCTTCTCCTACTCATACATTGTCTGCCCCCTGTTATACAATCTACTACAAGCCAAAGGTCTCTCCCCTCCCTGGGTGGGGACAGAATGTCCTGTAAGGAACACAGTAGTACAGCTTGTCTGTCGGATAGCTCCTCTTATCATTTGTTTCACACTTGCACCCTGCTTACATACTAAATGTCCTTGTTCTCATTCTGACTAGAACTACACACATCAGATTTAGCTTTATGATTCTAATAAATGTCATACAATCATACAGTGACAGGGTAGAAGAATTCTGTTAATTATAGTTCTATGTTAAATGTATACATCATTTAGTCATTATTCATAAAATTCATAACAGTTTCAGCATTTGGACAACCTCGAAGTTTGTCCAATGCTCCCCACCCGGCCACATCATTGTCATACATACAGTACCACAACATTCTTTACCTTTTGCATAATGCAGCTTATTCAAACAGGACAATGTACTGTATGTGTTCCAGGGTTCCCATTGTATTTACATTTTGCTGCATTTTGCTCATAACCAGCTGCTAACCATTCACAGTAGTGAAAATGTAAATCAGATGAATTTGGTTACTCTCGTTTCGCTATGTTGTAGAAACCTTTTGGGAGCACATTTTGTGCTTATATGGACATAAAGTTGAAGTGTACTTTACTCCTCCAGAACTTGAATGTCAAAAGCAACCACCCCATCGAAAGAGAATCCTAGGTAAAAAGTGACGTTTTCATTCGCATTTGGTAACGAGGCAGAATACAAGGGGATGACTCTGATCTTGCTTCCCTTGGTAGTGCCTCGCACAAAGAGTTGCCCGTTTTCCGTCCATCCTTCAACACGTTTCAGCATTTGCACCACCTCAGGGGTTGTCCACACCTCTCCACCTCTCCACTTGAGCCTTCTCTCTGTGAGAGTTCCCTTTATGTGCTTTTCAATTGCACTTCGATGAACAATCTTGTACAGACCCCTTGCCTTTCCAAAAAAGAAGTGAGTCACTATTCTCCCTTTCCGTGGTTTTGTTTTGAGCATACATAGTCTTTGAAGGTCGTCAATTGCTGAGATTAAGACTTTTTCATTTTTTGCAGAGCTAGCTTCCTTCCAACGGTTGTCATTTGGATCCTCTGGCCAGAATAAGATTGAAAGCAAAAAGAAGGCACTTGCTGACCTGCTGCCTTCCCTGTAAAATCTCATGCTCAGATCTTGAAGTTTCGTAAGCGCAACCAGCTTTGGAGAACCAGGTAAAACACAAGCAAGAGCTATTTGAGAGAAAATGAAGTTGATCAGTTCTGTTTGGTCAAGGTCATTCCTTTGGGGGTTCTCTGGATACATGGCAATTATCTCCTCTAGCTTTTTGCCACATCTCTCATTCTTCCGATCAGAGAGCAGGGAGAGTATGGTTGTGACATTACCACCACCCAGCTGGTAAATGTTCATTTTTCTTTTGAGTGGAGTGACCATTCCAGTGTCACTGCAGTCAGACACTGGACTGTCTAAATGTGAAACAACATTACAGAAAAATCCAGCATAAACAGCACTTTTCCTTGTAAGCCATTTTCTTGGATTGCTCACTTGTTCAGGTTCTCTTGTGTCAAGCTCCTCTTCTTCCTCACTTATTTCTGTACGATAGTAACTGAGATCTTCAGAAATGCACTCAAGAGCAATGTAAATACTCTTCTGCATTCCTTTTAACTGACCATGGAACTTCATCCAGGGTTTTTTGACAGCGTCTGGTATGTTGTCACTGAGTAAATACCTCATTAGTTCAGACTTTCCTTCTTTTGTTGAGAAAACATTCACTGATGATATGAGTTGAAGTAGCCGACATCCAACGTCTACTTCCCCAAAGTAGGAGCTGTTGAGACTGACTGTCTCTGATTTCGGAGCTTTTTCAGAGGCACGGAAGGCAGCAATTCCTTTCAGAGCTGTACCAATGGCTTCAGAGACCTCTTCGGGTCTTAGTTCAGCTTTCTTCAGAGCATCATGCTGTTCATAAAACCACTTCTTGTACACCTGCCCCTCCGTATCAAGGATGAAAGTGTCATGTGGAAGCTGTGCTTTTGCTTCCTCCGCCCAGTGCTGGGCTTGAATGAATAATTTGTTTGTGTAAAGCAGTCGTGCAAGCTGCTGGGCTACAAATGCATTCTTTCCAAAGTAAGTGTAGGCTACTTCTAAAAGTTTCATTGCTTTTTGAAGGCCATCCTTCTCTGTACAGACATGCTCAATTAAAGGAGAGAAAGAACTGTCGTCAGGATCTCCTCTGCTTATTTTGTTTCGTCTGATGAGCAGATCTCGGATAAACTTTAAAAATTCATCCCTACCAAACCTATGATCCATCAGCACCTTATCTAAGAGAAGATCCTTTGCGATAGAGCTTTGAGGCTGAATGGCAGACAGCTGTTTCAGAATTTCCTTTGCTACAAGAGGATGGATTCTAATAGATGAGATTTGTGTTGTACTTTCTCTTAGGTGTATGAAAACAAGTTTAGCTTGTTCACTTAGAGAATTCACAAATGTATGGTAACGGAAACGATCCATTTGAATACCAAAGCCCAGGGAGGCCTCACAATGTGACACAGATATGCTGGAGTTCGCAACATAACAGTTCAGCAAGGCCACAAATCTGATAAGGCGAGTGGTGAGAGATGAGTGGTCAATATCCTCCAGTAGGTTCTTCACAAAGTCCTCAATGTAACTCTTTTGGTATTCCTCACTCATGAGTACAAAAGCAAGAATGGACTCTGGTTCAAAAATCAGTTCCTGACGTTTCTTTTTGAACAGAATCTTCTCCTGGCTAGACAGCTTGTGTGTTACTGCTACTGTCTGGGAAGGCATTGTTCTGCTCATCTTTTCTGGGTTGTGGCATCTTTTGCAGACAAGAAGGATGAAACATAATACAGAAGAATTGATCTTCATGGTTGTAATTCCGTTATGTAATTCATGTCTGAACTCATCTATATACTCTGCATTACAGTCATCCAGCAGCAAGAGCACCGGGAGACAACGGTTTTTGTCTTTCTCTTCATATTCTCGCAGGCGTACTGAATGCTGACATACAGTTTGAATTAGGTATGATTGCTTAACCACTGCACACCGGAGTTTGGTTCGACAGTTCCAGAGGATCTGATGTGCGACTGTGCTTCCACCACTGCCAGGTTGGTGACATATGTTGACACTCTGAATGGACCTTTTTGTTGTATCATCCTGTAAAATGGCCTCTAAAATCTTGGTTGTTTCTTTGTATGCGTCTCTCTGAATGACCTCTTCACACTTCACTTTTTCTGCAAGCCACAAGTGCATCCAGCTGATTTTCCCTCCTTGATAGAAATACTTCTCAATGTTACTAACTTGGTCATTGCCCATTACATCCAAGTTTGTTTCTTCACACTGATCAGTACTGACTATGTCCAGAGAAAGCATTGTGTCTTCATCTATAGGCTTCAGGAAGCACAGACCTTTGTTGAACACAGGTAAGCGTCGAGTAAGTTGTTTATTGGAAAGCTGAATGCTTTGAATTGTAGCATCTACATGACTCATTGGCATGCCAACAATACTAATTTGTTCCAGTGATTCCAAATCACAAGACGCTTGAGCGAGACTTGACCACTTGTTGTAGTTCTCTTTGGACTCTGAAATGATAGCCAAATCCTCATGGCCATTCATTTCTGCATAGAATTCATGAAATGTATCAACAAGTGGCTGTTCGACCTGAGACATGAGCAAGAAAAGCACCACAAATGAACCTTTAGGAAGGATTTCATTGCAGATGACAGAGACAGGTCCTTTTCAGTTGTTTTTTCTTTGTTCTGATCCAGGTTTTTTCATCACAAGGATCTTCTCCACCAAGGTAATGATTCCGCCCATTGCAGAATATCCAGCTTGTCCTATCAAATAGCTGTAAGCTCTTCTTGAAGTCAGTGGTGCTTAGACCAGGATCAATAGCAAAGTCATGCAAAAAGTGGAGGTTAGCAGCATGGTGCTCACGATATTGTCCACAAAGTCCAGATGTTTTGGAGTCTGGATCGAAGTCAAAAACACAGAATATTTTCATGTGCACTAAGAAGTTGATAGTCTTCAGATGTTCTTCTTGAAACTTATTTGTCACAATGATGAATGACAAGGTGTCATCCATGTACTTTTTTCCACAGGTCAAGAGAATTGACAATTTTCTCCCAAGATCCTCCCTAGTGTCTGCAGCTGTTTGACTGGTAGAAGACTCTGCCTCTTCCCTCTGTAGATCTTTCTCTTTCAGTCCTTGAATGAAATGAACTAAGTCTTCACCAGGTATGCGGGGTGTATTGGCCCCTACTCTGTGGTATGGTGCTTTCTCCTCATAGATTACTTTGTTGGTTTTCTCGCTGAACTTTGGAATAGTAACACTGTAGAGTTGGTCTTTCACCACTCTTGCCTTTGGGACAACATCAAATTCAATGATCCAGTTTCCTCCACTGCTCCCCTTGTCAATTACCTCAATAAACTTTGGATTCCTTATGCATTTCCTGGCATCAGAATGGTGGTTTAAATCCTTGAAGCAGTTTTCAATGTAGTCCAATGCATCCACAAAGTCACTTTGGTTTTCAACTGGTATTCCGATGATTTCACCATGCTTGTAGCTGCCTTTAATCTTATCCATGACCCCAAAGTGTATTGTGCCATTGGTCCGCATGTTCATGCACCCACAAGCAAATCTGATTACCTCACTTGCGACTTTGACTCTAAGCTTCAGTGGTTCTAATTTGTGGGCAATTTCCAGTGATTTGTATTCATGGCATGGAACAATCATGTTTTCAATTCCAGTCTCTGGTGGAAGCACTCTGTGCTTGACATATCGGAAGTCTTTGTCATGTTCATCAAATACACGGAAGTTACTTAGAGAAGAAGATGCGCCAATTGATGTTTTTTCATTTTCACTTGTTTCACTGGTACACTCAACTTTGTCTTTTGACTCTTGTGTGGATGCAGCAATGGATTCAACATTTCTGGTATCTCTCTGTGTGCTACTGCCTGCTTTTAGTTTCTGTGGTCTTGGCTTCGATAGATCATTACGATTAGATAGCAGAAGTTCGATTTGGCCACCTTTCATTTCAATTGTGTCACGTAGATATTCTCTTTGCAGCCTCATTAGTGCAGGTCCTGTAACCTCCTCTTCGTACAGTTTCAGAATGTACTTCTCTTTCACTCCAATGGATTTTAACCAGGAGCTCACATGGGATTCTGTCCATTTGCCACATGGAAATTCGTTCCACTCTGTAAAAAAAACCAATACACCCCATGTAAGACTTCATGGTATATCAATATTTGCACCTGGGTTGGAGTGAATCATATTTAAAATTGAGTAATTTCAGGAAGTTGAAATCCAATAAATTAATTGAAAATATTCAGAAAATAATTAATTGAATTTCAATTCACTGTCTAATGTCGGATTGTAAAATGTACCCCAACCCTGAGCATAGACTAATAACCATTTTCGATTGAGATTTCCCATCAGGTATTAAGTTAAAAGGGTGTGATTAGCTAATATTTTCCTTGGACACTGGACCGTTGGAAATTTGTCTAGGAATACAAAATGCTGCAAAAATGTGTATTTTGGTCTGGAGTCCAAATTTTTGTTTCCAACCCTTGGATGAGTAGGTGTTCTAAAACTTTTGACCGGGAGTGTAAAGTACCGGTTAAAAGTTTGGACACACTTATTCATTCAAGGGTTTTTCTTATTTGAACTATTTTCTACATTGTAGAATAATAGTGAAGACATCTAAACTATGAAATTACACATACGGAATCATGTAGTAACCAACAAAGTGTTAAACAAATCAAAATATATTTTATACTTGAGATTCTTCAAAGTAGCCACCCTTTGCCTTGATGACAGCTTTGCACACTCTTGGCATTCTCTCAAACAGCTTCATGAGGTAGTGAATTTCAATTAACAGGTGTACCTTGTTAAATGTTAATTTGTGGAATTTCTTTACTTCTTAATGCGTTTGAGCCAATCAGTTGTGTTGTGACAAGGTAGGGGTGGTATACAGAAGATAGCCCTATTTGGTAAAAGACCAAGTCCATATTATGGCAAGAACAGCTCAAATAAGCAATGACAGTCCATCATTACTGTAAGACATGAAGGACAGTCAATCTGGAAAACCATCAAGCGCTATGATGAAACTAACTCTCAGCCCAAATAAATGCTTCACAGAGTTCAAGTAACAGACACATCTCAACATCAACTGTTCAGAGGAGACTGCGTGAATCAGGCCTTAATGGTCGATTCACGCAGTGAATAAAAGAGATTTTCTTGGGCCAAGAAACAAGAGAAATTGACATTAGACTGGTAGAAATCTATCCTTTGGTCTGAAGAGACCAAATTTGAGATTTTTGGTTCCAACCGCCGTGTCTTTGTGAGACGCAGAGTAGGTTATTCTCCGCATGTGTGGTTCCCATTGTGAAGCATGGAGGAGGAGGTGTTATGGTGTGGGGGTGCTTTGCTGGTGACCCTGTCAGTGATTTATTTAGAATTCAAGGCACACTTAACCAGCATGGCTACCACAGCATTCTGCAGCGATACACCATCCCATCTGGTTTGCACTTTGTGGGACTATCATTTGTTTTTCAACAGGACAATGACCCAACACACCTCCAGGCTGTGTAAGGGCTATTTGACCAAGAAGGAGAGTGATGGTTTGCTGCATCAGATGACTTTGCCTCCACAACCACCCGACATTAATCCAATTGTGATGGTTTGGGATGAGTTGGACAGCAGAGTGAAGGAAAAGCACCCAACAAGTGCTCCGCATATGTGGGAACTCCTTCAAGACTTTTGGAAAAGCATTCCTCATGAAGCTGGTTGAGAGAATGCCAAGAGTGTGCAAAGCTGTAATCAAGGCAATGGGTGGCTACTTTGAAGAATCTAAAATATATGTTGATTTGTTTAACACTTTTTTGGTTACTACATGATTCCATGTGTGTTATTTCATAGTTTTGATGTCTTCACTACTATTCTACAATATAGAAAATAGTAACAATAAAGAAAAAACATTGAATGAGTAGGTGTATCCAAACTTTTGACTGGTAATGTATATCCAAAATCAATAAATCTCCAAACCATGTCACTACAACTCTGTAGTTCTCTGTCACTGCAACTCTCTTGCTGGCTCAAGCTAATTTGCTTGTCATATTGTACTTTAAACAATGCATACAAATACAGTTTGGCAGTTTAAAGCAGTTGCATTATGTTTTATCACTGATAAACTGTTCAATATAAACAAAAGCATGTATGATGTGAATCTATTCAACATTTTACGTGTTTGTCATGGTGGCAAAAGTGAGGGATGCAAAAGCCTCATTTCAAGAATGACCACATTTATTTAGAAACATTCATCAGATGATGGATAATAGCCGTTCCTCTCTGATTACATGTCGTGACTAGGCTTAAGAACTGTGACACATCATGGTTTTTATTTTCTTATTCCAGGCCATAAAACTTTGGCCAATTATTTCAAATGGATGAAACTTGGAGCTAAACATATCTCGGCCATCTCTACTTAATGTATAGAATTGATGTATATAAATGATCAGAAACAGAATCCACATTTCACTGATAGATTTTCATTCAATGTTCTGTAAAACTACACACAGTATACAAGTATTTGACAGTTTGATGTATCTTACCCATCTTGCAGACACTACATGTCAGTTCATTTTGGCATCTTTGAGAGAGGAAAATAAAAGGAAGGGTAATTGAGGCAAAGGTGAAAAATGAATCGTTGATCTCAATAAGCTTTATTTTTTGCCCTTGACAAATGACTTACAATGAAATCATTCAATCCCTGTTTATACCTGGTAGTAACATGCATTGTGTGTCCTGATCTTGTCCACATTTTGATTTTTAGACAGGTGTAGATGATTAAAATAACTGTTTGTGATCAGATCTTCCTGACCTCAGGAGGTAGATAGAGGTATTGTATCTGAATATCTTACTGGATGATCAAACCATTTAAATCATCATTATACCCCTGTCTAAAATCATTGACAGGTGGCACCTTTGACCTAAGGCATCATTATTTGTATTAACATAAAATAATCATTATTTTGAAACAATTTATTTTAAATAATTTGCATATAGGGAGGGATCAGGAAATAAAGTCACACTGTAAACAAGGTGGATGGCTAATAAACATATAAAATACTATGTGTAGAAACAAGAAACCTTGATCAGAAAGTGATTGGGTCACCTTGATAGGAACAAAACAACCACATGTTAGCACAAGGTGTAATCGGGGATTCAGATGGGTAAACATAAACTTGATATTCAGCGCAGCATTGTTGTTCAAAGACAGATTTGTCAGCTTTGACAATCACTTCAACCAGGAACCTCAGAACTTCCTCTTTAAAATAACAATTTCTATGTTTAACTTTCATTAGTTGGAAGTATATGAACTTAATTTAAAAGTTTGAAACACATGTAATTGCATGTGTTTCTCACCCTATAATTCCTGCAGGACTTCAATGACTCTTCTCTACACACCTTTTATCATTCGCATAACAAAACATTAAGGAACGACAGTTAACGTCCAGATTCCAAAACATAAACAATTCAATTCCAGTTCTTATTTCTATATTTTATATATAAATACCTTAAATTCTGTGCAATCGTAACAAAATGTTGTTCACTAAAAGTTCAGGCAGATATCATTCTTAATAGCTGAATAAAGTTAAATAGTGAATCATTAAAAATGTATTGGTTTTATTCTAGAGATGAAATGGCAATGCTTAATGGTAAATTTGTAGATTGTGATGATCTTATGTCCTTAGTAATTATACTCCTTTGAATCCACAACTAAACCTACACACATTGCACTTTTAAAAGCCATTATGATTATTATGGCATTCAATTAGCTTCTTACAAAATACAAATGTTCCACAATGTTTAAGTACATTTCATTCTGCTCACCTTGAAACTGACGGCTGAAGTGGTATTCACCATATGAAGTGACTACTTGACAGTGTGGTTGCTTTTATTTTCCGGGCATAGCAACAGGGTGTGTCTTCTGCAAGGGCAGTCCGCATAGACATGCACTCTGTCCTAATGCCCCCCGTGCATTTGAATAAAGTCCATCCTTTTAAAGAGTAAGTGTGATATTATGGGGCTGACAATGTATTGAATAATAATGAACATAACTATCTTATCCTTGGTGCATACACATATTTAACTGTTTGATACATATCGTCATAAAGTATTTCTCTCCAATCAGATATGGTACTTAATGAGTTAATTCTGTTGCAACAGCTAAATGTTGCAACACTGAAACTATGGGGGTTGTGCCGAACAGGAAATCGAAGCTTCAGGAAAGAAACATCAGGAAATCAAAACTTCAGGAAAGAAACGGCAGGAAATAGAAACTTAAAGAACTGGGTCATTCTTCAATTGCATTAGGCCTATAAGGGCTCTTCAAAAGAAGTCCCTTTTCATTAAAGTACAAAAAGGTTATTTTAGTAGAAATATCTGGTGGGAGTAACCAGATGGTTACTAAGAGGATGGGTTGAAGCCCAGGTCTCCTGCACACCACAACATTGTGTTAGCCTGCTGAGATAGGCATTCGTTTGTGGAGCTCGTCTTCAGGTCGCAGCTATAGATGGCTTACTAACACATTACAATGGTAAACAATTACTGGGTTCAGATAGTATTTCAAATCTTGGGCATATGGGGTCTGCACTTTTGCAACTATTCCATTGATTAGTCAATGGAGCTTGCCTCGTCTCCCTAGGCAGACAGGTTGCCTCCCACAATATAAACAAGACTAGAGCGCCCCAGGCAAGCTCAATCAAGCACAGCTATGTCTTGTATTTGAAATATACTAAACCCGTGGCTGCTGACATCTCTTACTGCCATTGTGGCTCTGTGCTCCCAGCCTGTTGCCTGAATAGTGTGTAAGGAGTTTTGGTACTGTGACAGTACAGATACACATTTCAATTTCACAACGGATTAATACACTTTTAGTTAAAGGGAGTTTCATTCATTTTGAAAACTCCTTATAAATGATGTTGAATACATGTGTTATAAAGGTTGTTATGCATGATATTGCAACTGTCATAGAGGTGTTATGACTGGTTTCATAAGGTGCTATGTATACCTCCATGTATAGTGTTACCCAAATATCAATATTTAGGCTGGAATTCAATTTGCACATAAAAGTTATACCACACTGCACTTTCAGAAGTGAGTTTGAGCAAAAGCAGTGTTCAGTTTCCTGCATGTGCTCACAGCCATTCAACAAATATGGTCCTGTTTCCTCTCAAATGTATTCATCTAGATTGTTGACAGTTGGGGCTTTCAAGTCTTCTTCCTGTGCTGAGCTCATAGGTGGGAGAACTATACATGTACACAATGCATAACCGCAGAGCTTCACAGTTTAGTAGCCTGTAGGAAATAGTCCTCCTCACATGATTCAACATTAGGGTGATATGCTAGAGCAGGTCATGTGGATCAATACATAAGTAAAACCATGAAGACCAGCTGGTATTTGATTTGGATATTCATTCTCACACTGATGATCAGCACTGGTAAGTGGTGAATTTCCATTGAGGGGTTTCCTCCGGGGACTGAGGTTAAAACTAGGTTTTTTAGGAACACAATAAAAGTTGTGTTTGGCTTTGTTGGAAAAGAAAATATATTGATGTTCATTTATCCATTCAATCATATCGTCTGCAAATACCAAAAGGTTATCATTAATACACAATGGAGGTTATGAGTAACTTGCATGAGTTTTAACCCATTACCCTCACTAACCCACAACCGCCTCTCCAGCCCGTCAGGAGGTGCTGTACATAAAGGGCTCAGAGGGGCAGTCAGTGGATCTCTCCTGTACACCTGAGCAGACAGGTGGAGCCCCTGTCAGTCTCTACCTGACCCACAGGTGTGTCCGGCCTGAGAGGGAGGTGCTGTTCATGGCCAAGGACCGGAGTCCCGGGACGGTGAGGGTTAACCGGCTGTACAAAGATCGCCTGAAGGTCACAGGCGGATTGAACTCTGACCTGCTCAACGTGACCATAGCCCATCTACAGCGCACAGACACAGGCCTGTACATCTGTGAGTTTGTCTACACAGCTGACCCCTCTGACCGAACAGTCTCCGGCAGTCTGGAATACTTCCTGTTTGTTGAAGGGACAGGTACGTGATCATGATTTGGCTATAGCACTGAGAAGGAACTATCAGTGGTCACCAACCGTGGTACTGGAGAGTTACTGAGAGTGACGGCTTTAAGCCCTGTTCATCCTATGTGTCCACATTCTCATTGGGGGGAATTCCGACCTGAGTTAAATGCAAGTGAATGGAACATAATTCCCTTTTTATACACTGTTATCTCCACGTATTCTGACCTTAAATTTAAGCATGAGAATAGAATGCTATTCACCCGCTATTCTTTTGGGTGGAGATCAATGAATTAAGGTGTGGCGGAGATTTGTCTACAGCTACTCTGCATTCTGACCTTGATTTAGGGATTTATTCAATTTGTAAAGCTGAAGTGTTACAGATTCCGCGATATAAATGTAAAGGTACATTTCCGATTGAGCAAACATATACAGCGTTTACCGTGAATGCAGTCTGGAATCCCATAACTTTTTAACTACATAGCATGTTAGCTAACCCTTCCCCTAACCTTAACCCCTAAACCATAGCCTAGCTAACATTAGCCACTGAGCTAACGTTAGCCACAACAAATTGTAATTCGTAACATATCATACGAAATGGATAATGGACATCCACAAATGAATACATACTATACAAAACATATCATACTAATTGGAGTGTCCTGGATTTACACTTACTATGTATTTGTATAAAAGTGTGTGGGTGTTGATTGTGCAGAGAGTGTGTGTCAGTGCTCCAGCTACCCCCCACTGATCTACACCATCTCTGCAGCAGCTGGCCTGCTTCTCCTCGTCCTCATCTGCCTGTGTGCAGTAGAGTGTGTAAGTAGCCTAATCAACCCGAATCTTACCACCATACCACAACCAAGTATGTTAATGTCGAAATTTAAAGGAAGTCCTCACTGTTACTCTCGGGAATTACTTCAGTTTATTTTTCAGACACATGATGAACATTGTTTCCACATCTAATTTTAGTCAGGTATAAAGTCATGAGTAAATTTGTCAGTATAAAAGTATGCCTCATATCCATTTCAGGCTAAGCTGAGAAAACGTCATAAAACACAAGCCCCCATCCCCATCTATGAGGAAATGAACAGTGGGTGTCGAGGAGCTGGAAGTGCCCAAAATAACCATCCCGTGCCTACACACCTGGAGGAAACAGAGTCCCCTGTGTACAGCAACCCCCAGGCCAGACAAGCACAGGAGAACCACTACGCCAGCCCCCGACAGATCACTCTGAAGCCCTGAGCGAACCACAGAGGGTGGTGTCATGCCCCCATAATGTTTTTTAAAGGGGGAGTGGATGGCAGAAATAACAGTACCAGAGTTCCAGATTTAGATATACATGTTCTAACCCACTCTGACAGGTGGTGGGAAAGAGTTTGACTGTCATCATTGCTTTTTCAAGTCTGTGCAAGATCGTAAACTATTGGTCCCACCTCACCTCTCTTTTCTACAGGAGTCGCCCAACAAACCCACCTACAGGATGAGAATGGAAAAGACTGAGAGCTAGTACATAGGTCACTGTGCCTGTATAGGTGTACTAGTGGTGATGCCCTCAGAACAGGATCTAATAGGGAAAACTCCAATCTGCAAACTAATTGACGAACACCAACATCAAGAACTGACCACAACACCCTTTAACAGACCAGAAAAAAACTGCAATTTTATTAATAGATGAAAGAAGCTCCATAGTTCATGAAAACATTGTTTTCGGTGCATGTCATTTAACAATCACATTCTATGAGGAGAAAGAGATACATTGAGAAAATAAATCATTACAAGCCAACTGACTCTTCTTTAAATCTCAGTACAGACATTTTTCCTTAATATTTCAAAGACAAAAAAGGCAAAAAGCAGCCCTAACCCCAAATCCCCGTCCCACCCATCATCCCAACAAAAACACAATAACTGAATGAAACGACAGAACATACAGATGGGGTGACGGGCACAGTGCTAAAGAGTAAGACGCTCATTGGTTTAGGAATACACAGTATAGCCATGTAGCGCGATGTCAATCTGAATACATAGCATAGCCATGTAGCGCGATGTCAATCTGAATACACAGTATAGCCATGTAGCGCGATGTCAATCTGAATACACAGTATAGCCATGTAGCGTGATGTCAATCTGAATACACAGCATAGCCATGTAGCGCGATGTCAATCTGAATACACAGCATAGCCATGTAGCGTGATGTCAATCTGAATACACAGCATAGCCATGTAGCGCGATGTCAATCTGAATACACAGTATAGCCATGTAGCGTTATGTCAATCTGAATACACAGTATAGCCATGTAGCGTGATGTCAATCTGAATACACAGTATAGCCATGTAGCGCGATGTCAATCTGAATACACAGTATAGCCATGTAGCGTGATGTCAATCTGAATACACAGTATTGCCATGTAGCGTGATGTCAATCTGAATACACAGCATAGCCATGTAGCGTGATGTCAATCTGAATACACAGTATAGCCATGTAGCGTGATGTCAATCTGAATACACAGTATAGCCATGTAGCGTGATGTCAATCTGAATTAAAGAAGCCAGATGTTGGGTTCTTAGGGTGGGGGGGTAGGCCTACCCAATCAAATAAAAACAGTGGATCCCAAAACCCCTGCATAAAATGCACCTTGTACCCATCAAAGCCCCCCCCCCCCCCAACGTGTGCATAGATCATGATCCTTTACAACCAGCTCGTTTTAAAAACATTTCCCTGTTCTTTAATACCCGACATAAGAGAGAGTGACAGAGGAAAGAGAGTAATGCACAATGGTCCTTATTCAGTCAGGACAGGACTTCTAAGAAAATACAATAAAGATTCAAAACATACAGAATTTGCATGTTCTTTCACGGTCATTTTTTTGTAACAATCAAAATCAAATGATAATTTTGTTTTTAAATGTAAAGCAATTTTAATAAAAATGTATATAAAGCACTCCATTTTTTGTAAGTTCATTTAAAGCCCATTATTTGGTTAATATGTACAGTGCCTTCATAAAGTATTCACACCCTTGACTTTTTCCACATTTTGTTGTTACTTAGTGGGATTTTTTTTGGCAATGATAAACACAATTCTCTCATTTCAAAGTGTAAGAAAAAATTGAATATTTGTGCAAAATTCATGAAAAATAAAACACAAATATATCTTGATTAGATAAGTATTCAACCCCCTGAGACAATACATGCTAGAATCACATTTGAGTCTGAGTAAGTCTCTTTCCACACCTGGATTGTGCAACATTTGTCCATGATTCTTTTTAGAATCCTTCAAGCTGTCAAATTGTTTGTTGATCAATGTTAGACAACCATTTTTAGGTCTTGCCATTCAAGCAGATTTAAGTCAAAACTAACTTGGCCACTCTGGAACATTCACGGTATGCAACCCCAGCGTAGATTTGGCCTCGTGTTTTAGGTTATTGTCTTGCTGAAAGGTGAATTCCTCTCCCAGTGTCTAGTCTAGTGGAAAGCAGACTGAACAAGGTTTTCCTATAGGATTTTAACAATTACAAGCATACCCATAACAAGATGCAGCCATCACTGCTTGAAAATATGGAGGGTGGTACTCTCAAACATAACACTTTGTATTCAGGACAAAAAGTTTATTGCTTTGCCACATTTTTTGAAGTATTACTTTAGTGCCTTGTGGCAAACAGGATACATGTTTCAGAATATTTTTATTCTATACAGGCTTCCTTCTTTTCATCCTGTCAATGAGGTTAGTATTGTGAAGTAACTTCAATGTTAGTGATCCATCCTCAGTTTTCTCCTGTCATAGCCACTATACTCTGTAACTGTTTTAATGTCTCCATTGTCCTCATGGTGAAATCCCTGAGCAGTTTCCTTCCTCTCCGGCAACGCAGTTAGGAAGGACGCCTGTATCTCTGTAGTGACTGGGTGCATTGAGAAACCATCCAAAGTGTAATTAATAACCACCATGCTCAAAGGGATATTCTATGCCTGTTTTTTTGTGTTTTTTTACCCATCTACCAATAGGTGGCCTTCTTTGCAAGGAATTGGAAAACCTCCCTGGTCTTTATGGTTGAATCTGTTTGAAATTCACTGCTGACTAAAGATAATTGTATGTATGGGGTACAAAGGTCGTCATTCAAAAGTCATGTTAAACACTATTACTGCACACAGAGTCCATGCAACTTGTGTGACTTAAGCACATTTTTACTCCTGAATGTATTTAGGCTTTCCATAACAAAGGGGTTGAATACTTATTGAATTTAGAAATGTAGAAGGATAACTTTGACGTTATGGGGTATTGTGTGTAGGCCAGTGACCAAAAAAATCTACATTTAATCCATTTTTAATTCAGGCTAATAACAACATTTGGTAAAAGTCAAGGGGTGTGAATACTTTCTGAAGGCACTGTAAACTGCTACGGATTTAAAAACAAAGGATATTTTCTCTCTTTCTGAAATTCATAAGTTTTTCAGTGCTTCATTTTTTAAAATCTTTTTTTTTTCTTCGTACATTAAAATGGAGTGGAGTTGGAACTCTGGAACCCTGGCCTTCCTGAGACAAGATCCACTTTATGTGTGCAAGATAGTGAGCAATTATGTTTTTTTTGTTGTTTTTTTTTACAAAGGAAAAATGTAATAAAAATGCACAGGCTTTAGATAGTCCATGAAATCAACATAGAACAAAGATGTCAAAGGTCAAATATAACATGACAACACTGTTGGATCCCAGAGTTCTGAAAGTAGCACAATATTAAAATCTTCATTCTGTAAAGTGTTTTTGTTATTCTTTTTAAAAATGGAAGTATTTGTCCTTTTCTTCTGTTTTTCCAACATTTTCATACAGTTAATTCATTTTCCTCGAACTTCAGACAAACAAAAATGGTTGTAAACCGTCAGTGGCCTTGCAGAAAACAAGCAGACATAACGCATGAGATTTTAACAAAAATGAAACTGAACAAAAGCTAACAAACCAAAAAGGTAGGCACCTCTGAAGTGAGCCTTGTAATCAACCCTCCTTCTGATGTCCTTCGGTTTGTCCCTGAATAGACAGGGAGAGCTACAAGTCTCTCTACCCAGACTCTATGGCCACAGGTCTTCAAAAAGACTTTTTTTGAAACTTTTTTTCAATATTTGTTTTTTTTTGTTGCTTTTGTATACTTTTTACGTTTATAATCTGAAACAAATGGTGCAATACTTATACTTAATAATCCATCTTTTTTCTTGGATTATTCCACAATGAAAGCCACTACAAGGTATATAAACATATTACAGATTAAAAACACTTATTTTCTTAAGTCCTTGAGTAAACATTTACACGTGAAGTCGCCGTCTGCCCCCAGTATTGTTCGATTAGCTTGAGGGGAGGCTGACACTCAGTGCAACGCTAGAGTCTAATAACAATAAACCTCACAATACACTTTGATAAGACAAAAATAAAACACAAAACTAATATACCGAAAGGAAATAAAATGAAAAAGCGGAGATAATTCCCACTGTAAATCACAGGCTCACCATCGTTTGAAACCTCATACACACAGTCTGTCAAACAGACACATCCATCCACCCACCCATCAACCATACAGTACAGGCAACCTTGTGCAAACACTCAGATACAACAGATGTCATTTAGCATTTTTTTTATACTAATCTTTGTTTTTAACAATCCTCATTTTTCTAATTTAGTTCACTCAGAACAGATATTCTCAAATATCCAGGAAGTGTATGAATGAGACAAAATTATTACAAAGTGTTCACATTACAATATTGGCGCTTCTTTTTGATTCAAGTATTTGTATTCTTTATTTTTGTATTACTCTGATATGTTAATATTATATTTATCTTCTGGGAAATATACAGAGAAGGAGAATACATAGGGGTAAGGTTGGACCTGGGGCAGAGAGCGGGTTTAGGGTAAAGTGGAAAGAGAAACCTAGCTGTATACATATGCACACTTGGATGTATACATGTATATAAACTAGCATGTGCATATTCAACCCAGGCCCTTGACAAAGATTTGTTTTCTTGTTTTCCTCTTGAAATGGGGTCCCTACCCCAGAACCTACTCTGGTCCATGATTGAGAAGCATACTTTTCTTAAACTCCAGTTGCCTTTGAGTGATTTAAAAAGGGAGATTCTCTTGACTTCCTACACCAGTCATCCATGGTGTATATTGATGGGTCAAATAAGGTGGGGTGGGGGTGGGTAGAGTGACAGGTGGGCTCTCAGTGCTCGTGCTGCACAGAGAATCCTGGGACGCCTCTGAGACTTGACCCCCCCCAATCCCTTTTTTGTGACCCTATTCCAGTCTGTAGCCTCGGGAGCCCAGCGTGGAGCAAAACAATTCAGGTTTTTCAGAAACAGGCAATTAGTGATTGTTGCTAATGTCACACGACAATGACGAGTACGAAAAACAACTCTTGGAAGAGGGCCTTTCCCCTTTTAAGACTTGGTACCGAACAACAAAACTGTGAGGTGTGTCCTGGCCCTGCTGATACGGTGGGCCCCACCTGGACCCTAACCCAAAAATCCAGATCTGGGGCAATGTTCTGTGGGTGGTGCACTCGAGGCTGGAGGTCAGAAACGAACAGCATCAACACAGTGTTCCAGAAGAAAGCCCCAGTCAGAGGGCCACAGTTGGGGGGAAAGGCTTGCAGAGACAGAACGAGGCCTCTCAGCCAAGGAGTGCACAGCAAAAACATACTGTAGGACTTTTTTTAAAACACTTTTTTTTTTTTGTACTTTAGCTTCTACTTTTTGTCACCCCTCCCCCCCCCAAAAAAGATAACATGTTTTTGGTTTTATAAAAGGTGTACCCAATGTGACCCATCAACAGTACACACAGACTGCCTGTTTTCTTTTGATAGCTGGGACAAAGGACTGCCTCATATGTCCTGGCCCAAATATTACCCCCTCCTCCCACCCCACATTCCTCCATGACCCATGTGCCTTTAAGTCTAGGATTCAGGAGGAAATGTAGTCTCAAAACTACTGAATCTTGGGAATTGAAGGCTCATTTGACAGCAGAGACAACTCAATGGTAAATGGCAGGGCTGAAGTATATATTTTAGTCCAGTTGGCACATGACACATGAGGAAGGACTCCCAGAAACCCCCATCCCCACCACTCATACTTCTCATACCACTCAGCAGGTCATTATTAGTGTTACCTAAAAGCTCTTGAAATCATCACAATGAAGAACTGTACTTTACAGATGTACTTTACACAATGCTAGAGCGCCAACAGGGGAAAGCAGAGTCCACTCAGTGGTCCTCCTGAGGCGTGTATGTATGAGGGATATCAGTGAGACTGAAATACAAACACACCACAGTGATGGGACAGTGGGGAGGGTAGTTGGGAGTCTGCCCAGTGCTGGATGGCATGAAAAAATGCCAGGGGGGTGGAAAGGAGAGGGTTAGATAATTGGCAGATGGTTGGTGGACTGATGGTTGATGGTTCTGAGCGCGAACCTCTGTCTTTGCATAGAAATCGAGTGCTGCGTCAGTTTATATGGTATTCAGGTTGACGGAGAGGGATAGTGGTTAGTAGTCTGTCTTTTCATTCTGCCAGAAAGCTCCTAGACAGCCTATGGAAAATAAAGCACCAGTGTGAGTGAGGCCTGACTGGAGTGGAGGATGTGTGTGTGTGGAGAGGACAACATGGGGATGGGAAGGGAGAGAGGGTGGGCTGGACAGCAGAGGCTGAGAGAGAGGGGGAGCAGGGCAGCAGAGGCTGTGAGAGAGGGTGGGCTGGGCAGCAGAGGCTGGGAGAGAGGGGGAGCAGGGCAGCAGAGGCTGTGAGAGAGGGTGGGCTGGGCAGCAGAGGCTGAGAGAGAGGGTGGGCTGGGCAGCAGAGGCTGTGAGAGAGGGTGGGCTGGGCAGCAGAGGCTGTGAGAGAGGGTGGGCTGGGCAGCAGAGGCTGTGAGAGAGGGGGAGCAGGGCAGCAGAGGCTGAGAGAGAGGGTGGGCTGGGCAGCAGAGGCTGAGAGAGAGGGTGGGCTGGGCAGCAGAGGCTGAGAGAGAGGGGGAGCAGGGCAGCAGAGGCTGAGAGAGAAGGGTAGCAGGGCAGCAGAGGCTGAGAGAGAGGGGGAGCAGGGCAGCAGAGGCTGAGAGAGAGGGGGAGCAGGGCAGCAGAGGCTGAGAGAGAGGGTAGGCTGGGCAGCAGAGGCTGAGAGAGAGGGGGAGCAGGACAGGCCGGGTAGATAGATACCCTCAATCTCACACCTGATCTGACTATACATTAGAACCATCAGGTCCGCTCCTGAACCAAAACACTGACTGTCCAACAACCACACCAAATGAACCACCCCCACTGAGATCTGCAGTGTCCGTATCCATAACATTCCTGTGGTGGGCTGCGTTTGCTGAGGTGCGCGTCGAACCAGAAGTATTTTAGCTTCTGCTTACGAGCAGTAAGAGCAGGGGACAGGAGAGCAGCTGAACACTGCATGGAGCCGTTGAAAAAACATCCGTAAAAATCATTGTAATCATCATAAAACAAACAACAGCAAGTTTGACAAAAACTAAAACAACAACTGGAGATTTTTCCAGATATGAAAATAATAAACCAAAACAATTAAACCAAAAAAAAACTTTACACAATTCAAAAACCTCTCCATCTCTGGCTAAAGTGATCCTTGCATGAGAGACAGAGAGAGAGGGATAGAGTGGAGGTGATGAACAACAGAGTGGGACAGAGTGGAGGTGATGAACAACAGAGAGAGGGATAGAGTGGAGGTGATGAACAACAGAAAGAGGGATAGAGTGGAGGTGATGAACAACAGAGAGAGGGATAGAGTTGAGGTGATGAACAGAGAGAGGGATAGAGTTGAGGTGATGAACAACAGAGAGAGGGATAGAGTGGAGATGATGAACAACAGAGAGAGGGATAGAGTGGAGGTGATGAACAACAGAGAGAGGGATAGAGTTGAGGTGATGAACAACAGAGAGAGGGATAGAGTGGAGGTGATGAACAACAGAGAGAGGGATAGAGTGGAGGTGATGAACAACAGAGAGAGGGATAGAGTGGAGGTGATGAACAACAGAGAGAGGGATAGAGTGGAGGTGATGAACAACAGAGAGAGGGATAGAGTGGAGGTGATGAACAACAGAGAGAGGGATAGAGTGGAGGTGATGAACAACAGAGGGATAGAGTGGAGGTGATGAACAACAGGAGATGAACAACAGAGAGAGGGATAGAGTGGAGGTGATGAACAACAGAGAGAGGGATAGAGTGGAGGTGATGAACAACAGAGAGAGGGATAGAGTGGAGGTGATGAACAACAGAAGAGAGGGGGATAGAGGGCGGGATAGAGTGGAGGTGATGAACAACAGAGAGCGGGATAGAGTTGAGGTGATGAACAACAGAGAGCGGGATAGAGTGGAGGTGATGAACAATAGAGAGAGGGATAGAGAGCGGGATAGAGTGGAGGTGATGAACAATAGAGAGAGGGATAGAGTGGAGGTGATGAACAACAGAAGAGAGAGGGATAGAGTGGAGGTGATGAACAACAGAAGAGAGAGGGAGAGAGCGGGATAGAATGGAGGTGATGAACAACAGAAGAGAGAGGGAGAGAGAGAGGGATAGAGTGGAGGTGATGAACAATAGAGAGAGGGATAGAGTGGAGGTGATGAAAAACAGAAGAGAGAGGGATAGAGAGAGGGATAGAGTGGAGGTGATGAACAACAGAAGAGAGAGGGAGAGAGCGGGATAGAATGGAGGTGATGAACAACAGAAGAGAGAGGGATAGAGTGGAGGTGATGAACAACAGAAGAGAGAGGGATAGAGAGCGGGATAGAGTGGAGGTGATGAACAACAGAAGAGAGAGGGATAGAGAGAGGGATAGAGTGGAGGTGATGAACAACAGAAGAGAGAGGGAGAGAGAGAGCGGGATAGAGTGGAGGTGATGAACAACAGAAGAGAGCAGGATAGAGAGTGGGATAGAGTGGAGGTGATGAACAACAGAGAGCGGGATAGAGAGAGGGATAGATTGGAGGTGATGAACAACAGAAGCTGGCGCAGTAGTAGTAGTTAATACGAATCGGACAGTTCTGACAGCTGCTCTTGGGCACCAGAGGCCCGGGAGGTCCCTGGGGGAACCAGTCTGTGAGGCTCCCCAGGGATGGAGAGGGGAAGGTGGGGTGAGAGCTGCTGCAGAGGCCTGGTGTGGAGCTTCTATGAAGTCCACCCCCTCCGCAGCAGGCAGGCACTCAATGGCCACACGATCATACAGGTTGGCAGGGCTTGTGAAAAAGGTTGAGAGACAGAGAGAAAATGGCGATCCCCCTGCAGAATCCATCTCCAGAACATTGCCGCAGCATCTAGTTGCGTCTCCAGACAACAAGGCTAAAGATCTGCAGTCATGTAACAGTGATATTTACTTTGATAGAGTGAAAGGGAAAACAGGCGAGTGCTTCGGGGTCTCACACCCGATAGTGCCCAAAGTCTTTCATTCTTTCCTTTCATCCCTTCATTGTGCTACCATTTCAGAAAGGTTCCTGGTACCACACACAGACAGCGAGAAAGGGAAGGTCGAAAATAACAAAACAATATGAAAACTGAAAATAGTTTCACATCTGTTACAGTTCATAAAGAGTTACACAGAAGCCACGTTGTAGTAGATTGCTTGTTTTTTGTTGTTTTTTTCCTAGAGTTTTTCAGTGTCACACGCTTCTCCTCTTCTGATTCGTTGGCATTGAAGTGAAGGAGCTTGACGCTCTTTGCTAAGTGCTATGATAAACCACCTCTTTTTATAAAGCAGTTATATATTTGTTCCATACTTTTTTGTACCAAATACAACAATGGAAAGAAAGAAATGCATGGTTTCGTCTTGTGGGTAGATAAGGAACAAGTCTCGTTTTGGTATAATGCCCCATACACCCCCTTCCTTACCCCTGTGCCCCTCTAGTCCGTCACTGTGAGGCTGGATTAGAAAGACCCAGTCCAAGACTGAATAACAAGTGCTTGTTGTATATCCTTGTGTTTCACGGATAAGTAGGTCCAGCCAGCTCACACACCCAGGGGACATGGATATAGAGAGTCCTTGCTGATTCTGTCTCTGCTCTTGAAAGAGGTTTGTGAGAGAAACCCTTTGAGTACTTGGTGTGGACGGTAGTAGAGAGTAGTCTGTGGCTTATATTGCACGTCACTTGAAATGGTGTGTTGGTGTAAAGGAGAGATTAGTGGACCACGGTAACGACTGAGGTCTTCCACAGTCACAGAAAGGGGAGGAACCAGACCACAAGTTCGTCCTTAAACGAGTTGAGGTGCATTTCAAAACAAGTGTTTTGTTACAGTTCCATAGAGCAGTGGTTACTAGACTTCAACAAGACGGTCATACACACATGTAAACACACGCCCCCGGAAATATTCACACACTGGAGTCATATTTCTCTTCGCTTATTTTGCGAATGGTTTGGGGAAACAAAACTCCTCCATGACAAAAATGGCTTTAAAATGAACAAGGCGAAGATCTTTTGCGTTTGCATCATCAATCCCTTTAAGAGTGGTGGGGACTGAATAATGTGCTTGTGACCGCCGACGATTCCAGTTGAGAGCTGCTGTGGCCTCAGTCTCTTACAAGCACATCCTCTCCCCTCGGTTTTCGCTGGCTCAGAAATGAGTGTGCAATTCTCAGTACGTTTTCTTCAGTAAGTACAGAGTGAGTGAGAATCAGTGAATAAAAGAGGGGAACGAGGCCAGGGGGGAGGTTAAGGCTAGTAATTAGTGCTGAGAAAAAAACAAACAAGAGAAATTCCGGACTGGTAGAAAGTTCTGGAACCTTCCCGACAGGAAGGGGATGGGCTTTGGGAATGACGTGTATCTATGGTTTCTCTGAGGTGTGGATTGACTGCTGCCAGGCAGCAAGGGACTATGGGAGTTTTGAAGATGGCAGCTCGTTGTTTGAAGCAGTTAGTCTAAAACACACGTTTCACATGACAAATAGTTCTCAGAGTAAAGTTCAAATGTTTCTCTTCCTTTGTTGGTTGAGTCAAAGGCATACTCGTGCTTTTCCGAAAGTCCAAACTTAAAACACTGTAACCAGAGCCTCTCGCCAAACAAATCTAAAATGAAATGTTTTTTTTTTTTTTAAACAAACAGAAAAATTGGAAGAGGGTGAGCAGCGTGGACACAGAAGAGTCACCTCGTCCTCCTCAAATCTGTCCCTCGATCATCCCACCCACACTGATTATCACCACATTGATTTGCTTGGTTTTTGCTCTTCTGTTTGTATACATGTATATATGTAGTACTGTGTAGTATTCCTGTGTATTATTCCATTCCTCCTTTTTCTAGCATGGAGCTCTGTGACGTGGTCCTACATGGACTCCCCGCTCAGCAGGTCCCCAGGCAGCAGCGTGTTGATAGGAGTAGGACTCCCCATGACCCGCCCCTCCTCTCCGCTGGGCGGTCCCCATAGGCTGGAGTACTGGGGCACGCCCCCCCAGAGCAGATCTCCGGCCGTCTTGGCTCCACCTCCTCCCATGCCGCCACCGCTACCGCCAGAGTTCCAGTGGGGGTGGCCAATGGGGTGCGAGGATCTGGGCCCGGAACCACCCATCCGCGTCTGATTGACACCTGGGTCAGCCTGCCAGCTGGTGGTTGAGGCTAGCTGCTGGCCCTGTGCAAAGAAGCGCTGGACCTCTTCCTCCCCAGCAAACTCTGCCAGGATGGTGGTGTTACCCAGAACGCACCTGGACAGGAAGAGAGACAAACAGAGAGGTGTTATTTGGTTAGCCTCGTTGAAGTGGCCATTCTCATACACCACGTGTGATGCTATAGATACTGTTTCTACCCTTTGTGGAAGCAGGCTGGGCACCCACTAAAAGATCTCTCTAAGTTCACATTTTTCCAAATTCTAAGCTTTCCAAGTTCTCCCAGTTCTAAGTCCTTTCACACCTGACAATTGACATGACTTAAGTGTTTCTGCCTTCGAGCAGTGAGAGGGGCAGGAAAACTGCCAACAACATCTCCGTACATGTGCAGGGACTTCTGGGCCTTGGCGGCCTCCTCCTTGGAGCTGTAGCGCACCAATGCGTTGCCCTGGGTCAGGTTGAGGTGGAATGTGATGAGGGGGCCGTGCTGCATGCATAGCGTCCGCAGGGTGGAGCCGTCTATCTGGGGAGTGAGGTTCCTCAGGACCAACCAGCTACTGGTCCTGTTGGAGCTGTCTGTACTCCATGTGGTAGCTGCTAGAAGGATAGAGGGGGAGGAGAAGGAGAGAAGAGGGGGATAGAGAGGGAGGAGAAGGAGAGGAGAATAGAGGGAGGAAAGCTAAATAAACCTAAAATGCAGAATTGCATTACATCTAACACCATGTCGTCACAATGTCAAATGGATTCTCCAAGGAGCTAGGAAAGTCAGTAAGATGGGTGGTGGATTCTAAGCAGTAAGCTCTGTAGTTTAGGTAAACCACAGTATCAGTTGATCAAGAGAGGTGCCTTCAACCACAACATGGCATTCTCGGGGCGTTGTCTAGACCGCCTTGGCTGTACCAAAAGGGCACCAAGTCTCTGCCTGCAAGGCTACAACATACACATCTAGAACCTGACCTTTAGTCTGTATCACAACACCTCTAGAACCTGGCCTTTAGTCTGTATCACAACACCTCTAGAACCTGGCCTTTAGTCTGTATCACAACACCTCTATAACCTGTCCTTAAGTCTGTATCACAACACCTCTATAACCTGTCCTTAAGTCTGTATCACAACACCTCTATAACCTGTCCTTAAGTCTGTATCACAACACCTCTAGAACCCGGCCTTTAGTCTGTATCACAACACCTCTAGAACCTGACCTTCATTCTGTATCACAACACCTCTAGAACCTGGCCTTTAGTCTGTATCACAACACCTCTAGAACCTGGCCTTTAGTCTGTATCACCTCTAGAACCTGGCCTTTAACTGTATCACAACACCTCTAGAACCTGGCCTTTAGTCTGTATCACAACACCTCTAGAACCTGGCCTTTAGTCTGTATCACCTCTAGAACTGTGCTATCTAACCTCCAAACAAGCTTCAATGCCATACAACACTCCTTCCGTGGCCTCCAACTGCTCTTAAACGCTAGTAAAACCAAATGCATGCTTTTCAACCGGTCGCTGCCTGCACCCGCATGCCCGACTAGCATCACCACCCTGGATGGTTCCGACCTAGAATATGTGGACGTCTATAAGTACCTAGGTGTCTGGCTAGACTGCAAACTCTCCTTCCAGACTCATATCAAACATCTCCAATCGAAAATCAAATCAAGAGTCGGCTTTCTATTCCGCAACAAAGCCTCCTTCACTCAAGCCGCCAAGCTTACCCTAGTAAAACTGACTATCCTACCGATCCTCGACTTCGGCGATGTCATCTACAAAATGGCTTCCAACACTCTACTCAGCAAACTGGATGCAGTCTATCACAGTGCCATCCGTTTTGTCACTAAAGCACCTTATACTACCCACCACTGCGACTTGTATGCTCTAGTCGGCTGGCCCTCGCTACATATTCGTCGCCAGACCCACTGGCTCCAGGTCATCTACAAGTCTATGCTAGGTAAAGCTCCGCCTTATCTCAGCTCACTGGTCACGATGGCAACACCCATCCGTAGCACGCGCTCCAGCAGGTGTATCTCACTGATCATCCCTAAAGCCAACACCTCATTTGGCCGCCTTTCGTTCCAGTACTCTGCTGCCTGTGACTGGAACGAATTGCAAAAATCGCTGAAGTTGGAGACTTTCATCTCCCTCACCAACTTCAAACATCAGCTATCTGAGCAGCTAACCGATCGCTGCAGCTGTACATAGTCTATTGGTAAATAGCCCACCCTTTTCACCTACCTCATCCCCGTACTGTTTTTATTTATTTACTTTTCTGCTCTTCTGCACACCAATATCTCTACCTGTACATGACCATCTGATCATTCATCACTCCAGTGTTAATCTGCAAAATTGTAATTATTTGCCTACCTCCTCATGCCTTTTGCACACATTGTATATAGACCCCCCCTTCGTTTTCTACTGTGTTATTGACTTGTTAATTGTTTACTCCATGTGTAACTCTTTGTTGTATGCTCACACTGCTATGCTTTATCTTGGCCAGGTCGCAGTTGCAAATGAGAACTTGTTCTCAACTAGCCTACCTGGTTAAATAAAGGTGAAATAAAATAAAAATAAAAAAGAACCCGGCCTTTAGTCTGTATCACAACACCTCTAGAACCTGACCTTCAGTCTGTATCACAACACCTCTAGAACCTGGCCTTTAGTCTGTATCACAACACCTCTAGAACCTGGCCTTCAGTCTGTATCGCCTCTAGAACCTGGCCTTTTGTCTGTATCGCCTCTAGAACCTGGCCTTTAGTCTGTATCACCTCTAGAACCTGTCCTTTAGTCTGTATCACAACACCTCTAGAACCTGGCCTTTAGTCTGTATCACAGCACCTCTAGAACCTGGCCTTTAGTCTGTATCGCCTCTAGAACCTGGCCTTTAGTCTGTATCAACACCTCTAGAACCTGTCCTTTAGTCTGTATCACAACACCTCTAGAACCTGGCCTTACGTCTTTATCACAACACCTCTAGAACCTGGCCTTTAGTCTGTATCACAACACCTCTAGAACCTGGCCTTCAGTCTGTATCGCCTCTAGAACCTGGCCTTTTGTCTGTATCGCCTCTAGAACCTGGCCTTTAGTCTGTATCACCTCTAGAACCTGTCCTTTAGTCTGTATCACAACACCTCTAGAACCTGGCCTTTAGTCTGTATCACAGCACCTCTAGAACCTGGCCTTTAGTCTGTATCGCCTCTAGAACCTGGCCTTTAGTCTGTATCAACACCTCTAGAACCTGTCCTTTAGTCTGTATCACAACACCTCTAGAACCTGGCCTTTAGTCTGTATCGCCTCTAGAACCTGGCCTTTAGTCTGTATCAACACCTCTAGAACCTGTCCTTTAGTCTGTATCACAACACCTCTAGAACCTGGCCTTACGTCTTTATCACAACACCTCTAGAACCTGGCCTTTAGTCTGTATCACCTCTAGAACCTGGCCTTACGTCTGTATCACAACACCTCTAGAACCTGGCCTTTAGTCTGTATCGCCTCTAGAACCTGGCCTTTAGTCTGTATCACAACACCTCTAGAACCTGACCTTTAGTCTGTATCACAACACCTCTAGAACCTGGCCTTTAGTCTGTATCACCTCTAGAACCCGGCCTTTAGTCTGTATCACAACACCTCTAGAACCTGGCCTTTAGTCTGTATCACAACACCTCTAGAACCTGGCCTTTAGTCTGTATCGCCTCTAGAACCTGTCCTTTAGTCTGTATCACCTCTAGAACCTGTCCTTTAGTCTGTATCACAACACCTCTAGAACCTGGCCTTTAGTCTGTATCGCCTCTAGAACCTGGCCTTTAGTCTGTATCAACACCTCTAGAACCTGTCCTTTAGTCTGTATCACAACACCTCTAGAACCTGGCCTTTAGTCTGTATCACCTCTAGAACCTGGCCTTTAGTCTGTATCACAACACCTCTAGAACCTGGCCTTTAGTCTGTATCACAGCACCTCTAGAACCTGGCCTTTAGTCTGTATCGCCTCTAGAACCTGGCCTTTAGTCTGTATCAACACCTCTAGAACCTGTCCTTTAGTCTGTATCACAACACCTCTAGAACCTGGTCTTTAGTCTGTATCACCTCTAGAACCTGGCCTTTAGTCTGTATCACAACACCTCTAGAACCTGGCCTTTAATCTGTATCACAACACCTCTAGAACCTGGCCTTTAGTCTGTATCACAACACCTCTAGAACCTGGCCTTTAGTCTGTATCGCCTCTAGAACCTGGCCTTTAGTCTGTATCAACACCTCTAGAACCTGTCCTTTAGTCTGTATCACAACACCTCTAGAACCTGGCCTTTAGTCTGTATCACAACACCTCTAGAACCTGGCCTTTAGTCTGTATCACCTCTAGAACCTGGCCTTTAGTCTGTATCGCCTCTAGAACCTGGCCTTTAGTCTGTATCAACACCTCTAGAACCTGTCCTTTAGTCTGTATCACAACACCTCTAGAACCTGGCCTTTAGTCTGTATCACAACACCTCTAGAACCTGGCCTTTAGTCTGTATCACCTCTAGAACCTGGTCTTTAGTCTGTATCACCTCTAGAACCTGTCCTTTAGTCTGTATCACAACACCTCTAGAACCTGGCCTTTAGTCTGTATCACCTCTAGAACCTGGCCTTACGTCTGTATCACAACACCTCTAGAACCTGGCCTTTAGTCTGTATCGCCTCTAGAACCTGGCCTTTAGTCTGTATCAACACCTCTAGAACCTGTCCTTTAGTCTGTATCACAACACCTCTAGAACCTGGCCTTTAATCTGTATCACAACACCTCTAGAACCTGGCCTTTAGTCTGTATCACAACACCTCTAGAACCTGGCCTTTAGTCTGTATCGCCTCTAGAACCTGGCCTTTAGTCTGTATCAACACCTCTAGAACCTGTCCTTTAGTCTGTATCACAACACCTCTAGAACCTGGCCTTTAGTCTGTATCACAACACCTCTAGAACCTGACCTTTAGTCTGTATCACTACACCTCTAGAACCCGGCCTTTAGTCTATATCACAACACCTCTAGAACCTGGCCTTTAGTCTGTATCACAACACCTCTAGAACCTGGCCTTTAGTTTGTATCACCTCTAGAACCCGGCCTTTAGTCTGTATCACAACACCTCTAGAACCTGACCTTCAGTCTGTATCACAACACCTCTAGAACCTGGCCTTTAGTCTGTATCACAACACCTCTAGAACCTGGCCTTCAGTCTGTATCGCCTCTAGAACCTGGCCTTTTGTCTGTATCGCCTCTAGAACCTGGCCTTTAGTCTGTATCACCTCTAGAACCTGTCCTTTAGTCTGTATCACAACACCTCTAGAACCTGGCCTTTAGTCTGTATCGCCTCTAGAACCTGGCCTTTAGTCTGTATCAACACCTCTAGAACCTGTCCTTACGTCTGTATCACAACACCTCTAGAACCTGGCCTTTAGTCTGTATCACCTCTAGAACCTGGCCTTACGTCTGTATCACAACACCTCTAGAACCTGGCCTTTAGTCTGTATCACCTCTAGAACCCGGCCTTTAGTCTGTATCACAACACCTCTAGAACCTGACCTTCAGTCTGTATCACAACACCTCTAGAACCTGGCCTTTAGTCTGTATCGCCTCTAGAACCTGGCCTTTTGTCTGTATCGCCTCTAGAACCTGTCCTTTAGTCTGTATCACCTCTAGAACCTGTCCTTTAGTCTGTATCACAACACCTCTAGAACCTGTCCTTTAGTCTGTATCACAACACCTCTAGAACCTGGCCTTTAGTCTGTATTGCCTCTAGAACCTGGCCTTTAGTCTGTATCAACACCTCTAGAACCTGTCCTTTAGTCTGTATCACAACACCTCTAGAACCTGGTCTTTAGTCTGTATCACCTCTAGAACCTGGCCTTTAGTCTGTATCACAACACCTCTAGAACCTGGCCTTTAGTCTGTATCACAACACCTCTAGAACCTGGCCTTTAGTCTGTATCACAACACCTCTAGAACCTGGCCTTTAGTCTGTATCACAACACCTCTAGAACCTGGCCTTTAGTCTGTATCACCTCTAGAACCTGGTCTTTAGTCTGTATCACCTCTAGAACCTGTCCTTTAGTCTGTATCACAACACCTCTAGAACCTGGCCTTTAGTCTGTATCACAACACCTCTAGAACCTGGCCTTTAGTCTGTATCACAACACCTCTAGAACCTGGCCTTTAGTCTGTATCACCTCTAGAACCTGGTCTTTAGTCTGTATCACCTCTAGAACCTGTCCTTTAGTCTGTATCACAACACCTCTAGAACCTGGCCTTTAATCTGTATCACAACACCTCTAGAACCTGGCCTTTAGTCTGTATCACAACACCTCTAGAACCTGGCCTTTAGTCTGTATCACCTCTAGAACCTGGCCTTACGTCTGTATCACAACACCTCTAGAACCTGGCCTTTAGTCTGTATCGCCTCTAGAACCTGGCCTTTAGTCTGTATCAACACCTCTAGAACCTGTCCTTTAGTCTGTATCACAACACCTCTAGAACCTGGCCTTTAATCTGTATCACAACACCTCTAGAACCTGGCCTTTAGTCTGTATCACAACACCTCTAGAACCTGGCCTTTAGTCTGTATCACCTCTAGAACCTGGTCTTTAGTCTGTATCACCTCTAGAACCTGGTCTTTAGTCTGTATCACCTCTAGAACCTGTCCTTTAGTCTGTATCACAACACCTCTAGAACCTGGCCTTTAGTCTGTATCAACACCTCTAGAACCTGTCCTTTAGTCTGTATCACAACACCTCTAGAACCTGGTCTTTAGTCTGTATCACCTCTAGAACCTGGCCTTTAGTCTGTATCACAACACCTCTAGAACCTGGCCTTTAGTCTGTATCACAACACCTCTAGAACCTGGCCTTTAGTCTGTATCACAACACCTCTAGAACCTGGCCTTTAGTCTGTATCACAACACCTCTAGAACCTGGCCTTTAGTCTGTATCACCTCTAGAACCTGGTCTTTAGTCTGTATCACCTCTAGAACCTGTCCTTTAGTCTGTATCACAACACCTCTAGAACCTGGCCTTTAGTCTGTATCACAACACCTCTAGAACCTGGCCTTTAGTCTGTATCACAACACCTCTAGAACCTGGCCTTTAGTCTGTATCACCTCTAGAACCTGGTCTTTAGTCTGTATCACCTCTAGAACCTGTCCTTTAGTCTGTATCACAACACCTCTAGAACCTGGCCTTTAATCTGTATCACAACACCTCTAGAACCTGGCCTTTAGTCTGTATCACAACACCTCTAGAACCTGGCCTTTAGTCTGTATCACCTCTAGAACCTGGCCTTACGTCTGTATCACAACACCTCTAGAACCTGGCCTTTAGTCTGTATCGCCTCTAGAACCTGGCCTTTAGTCTGTATCAACACCTCTAGAACCTGTCCTTTAGTCTGTATCACAACACCTCTAGAACCTGGCCTTTAATCTGTATCACAACACCTCTAGAACCTGGCCTTTAGTCTGTATCACAACACCTCTAGAACCTGGCCTTTAGTCTGTATCACCTCTAGAACCTGGTCTTTAGTCTGTATCACCTCTAGAACCTGGTCTTTAGTCTGTATCACCTCTAGAACCTGTCCTTTAGTCTGTATCACAACACCTCTAGAACCTGGCCTTTAATCTGTATCACAACACCTCTAGAACCTGGCCTTTAATCTGTATCACAACACCTCTAGAACCTGGCCTTTAGTCTGTATCACAACACCTCTAGAACCTGGCCTTTAGTCTGTATCGCCTCTAGAACCTGGCCTTTAGTCTGTATCAACACCTCTAGAACCTGTCCTTTAGTCTGTATCACAACACCTCTAGAACCTGGCCTTTAGTCTGTATCACAACACCTCTAGAACCTGGCCTTTAGTCTGTATCACAACACCTCTAGAACCTGGCCTTTAGTCTGTATCACCTCTAGAACCTGTCCTTTAGTCTGTATCACAACACCTCTAGAACCTGGCCTTTAGTCTGTATCACAACACCTCTAGAACCTGGCCTTTAGTCTGTATCACAACACCTCTAGAACCTGGCCTTTAGTCTGTATCACCTCTAGAACCTGGTCTTTAGTCTGTATCACCTCTAGAACCTGTCCTTTAGTCTGTATCACAACACCTCTAGAACCTGGCCTTTAGTCTGTATCACCTCTAGAACCTGTCCTTTAGTCTGTATCACCTCTAGAACCTGTCCTTTAGTCTGTATCACAACACCTCTAGAACCTGACGTTTAGTCTGTATCACAACACCTCTAGAACCTGGCCTTTAGTCTGTATCGCAACACCTCTAGAACCTGTCCTTTAGTCTGTATCACCTCTAGAACCTGGCCTTTAGTCTGTATCACAACACCTCTAGAACCTGGCCTTTAGTCTGTATCGCCTCTAGAACCTGGCCTTTAGTCTGTATCAACACCTCTAGAACCTGTCCTTTAGTCTGTATCACAACACCTCTAGAACCTGGCCTTTAATCTGTATCACAACACCTCTAGAACCTGGCCTTTAGTCTGTATCACAACACCTCTAGAACCTGGCCTTTAGTCTGTATCACCTCTAGAACCTGGTCTTTAGTCTGTATCACCTCTAGAACCTGGTCTTTAGTCTGTATCACCTCTAGAACCTGTCCTTTAGTCTGTATCACAACACCTCTAGAACCTGGCCTTTAATCTGTATCACAACACCTCTAGAACCTGGCCTTTAATCTGTATCACAACACCTCTAGAACCTGGCCTTTAGTCTGTATCACAACACCTCTAGAACCTGGCCTTTAGTCTGTATCGCCTCTAGAACCTGGCCTTTAGTCTGTATCAACACCTCTAGAACCTGTCCTTTAGTCTGTATCACAACACCTCTAGAACCTGGCCTTTAGTCTGTATCACAACACCTCTAGAACCTGGCCTTTAGTCTGTATCACAACACCTCTAGAACCTGGCCTTTAGTCTGTATCACCTCTAGAACCTGTCCTTTAGTCTGTATCACAACACCTCTAGAACCTGGCCTTTAGTCTGTATCACAACACCTCTAGAACCTGGCCTTTAGTCTGTATCACAACACCTCTAGAACCTGGCCTTTAGTCTGTATCACCTCTAGAACCTGGTCTTTAGTCTGTATCACCTCTAGAACCTGTCCTTTAGTCTGTATCACAACACCTCTAGAACCTGGCCTTTAGTCTGTATCACCTCTAGAACCTGTCCTTTAGTCTGTATCACCTCTAGAACCTGTCCTTTAGTCTGTATCACAACACCTCTAGAACCTGACGTTTAGTCTGTATCACAACACCTCTAGAACCTGGCCTTTAGTCTGTATCGCAACACCTCTAGAACCTGGCCTTTAGTCTGTATCACCTCTAGAACCTGGCCTTTAGTCTGTATCACAACACCTCTAGAACCTGACATTTAGTCTGTATCACAACACCTCTAGAACCTGGCCTTTAGTCTGTATCACAACACCTCTAGAACCTGACATTTAGTCTGTATCACAACACCTCTAGAACCTGACCTTCAGTCATCTTCTACTCTAACTGAACATTTATGAGGGCTGCAGTTTTTATGGCAAGCACAACAAATACACTACAGTTTTTATGGCAAGCACAACAAATACACCACAGTTTTTATGGCAAGCACAACAAATACACTACAGTTTTTATGGCAAGCACAACAAATACACTACAGTTTTTATGGCAAGCACAACAAATACACTACAGTTTTTATGGCAAGCACAACAAATACACTACAGTTTTTATGGCAAGCACAACAAATACACTACAGTTTTTATGGCAAGCACAACAAATACACTACAGTTTTTGGAGAGTAAAGACAGCTGTTACATGAACTTCATAAATGATCAACTGAACATGCACTGGTTGGACCAAAACCCATTCAGTCAATTCATTTATCCAGTCAGTCAGCAAGTCGCCATCCTCCCCATCCAATTACTTAACAGCTAATCAAATAGACACTCTGACTATTTGCATTGACCCCCCCTTTGTTTTTACACTGCTGCTACTCACTGTTTATTACCATGCATAGTCACTCTACCCCTACCTACATGTACAAATTACTGTGACTCGGTACCGGTTCCTCCTGTACATAGCCTCATTATTGTTATTTTATTGTGTTACTTTTAAAAATATATCTATTTTTACTTTAGTTCATTTAGTAAATATTTTCTTAACTCCATTTTGTTAAAACTGCATTGTTGGTTTTAAGCATTACACAGTTAGGTCTATGCATGTTGTATTCGGCACATTTGACAAATATAATTTGATTTACCTGAGGAGTAGGAGCTGCTCCAGCCTTGGGCCAGGCCCAGGGAGTTGCCTCCCCAGGTGGAGGAGTGCTTGGTGGGGTTGGTGAGGCCCGGGGGGGGCCGTGTGGGGGCGGCTGTGTTACTGCGGGGCCCCTGGGGGACCTTCCACAACTCATGGGACAGAGAGACCTGGGAGGGGTGGGAGATGGGCCCCGGGGACCAGGTGGACTTCATGTCTGACAATTTACCTGAAAGAGAGATAAGAAAAGAAACACATTGATTGCTTGGCAACAATTGGAGATACTTGGCATTCTTCTATCAACAACACACAGGGAACTAAACAACCAAAAACACTAGTCAGAATAATACCCTGGTAGAGGGGTTGTTGACGGTAGAGCAGAGCAATCATTCTGCTTTTCCTGGATGTGTTGAACCAAAAATGGGCATAAACACAGCTAGACTTCACACACACACAGTCCCAGACTGCACAGTAAGGAGTACAGCACAGGGTCAGTCTCAGTCCATGTCTCACAGTATGGAACAGATCAGGAATACAGCTAGACTTCTCTCACACACACACACACACACACAAAGGAGTACAGCCCAGGGTCAGTTTCAGTCCATGCCTCACAGTATGGGACAGATCAGGCCAGGAACACAGATAGACTAGAACTATACTAAGATATAGTATATACACCCTCCTCCCAGTTCCCCCCCCCATGCTACACACAGGGGTGGGGATACATCAACACCACCAGAGGGAAGATGTATGAGGGGTACAACTAAAGAGGGAAGGGCACACAAAACAGATGTGATGGTAAGGATGGGGTCCTCCTCTGGACCAGATACTGAGCCACCAGAGACATCAACACTGACGGGGGCAGGGGGACAAACTAGCTCAAAGCGGAAGTCACCCCTACCCACAGATCTAGGACCAGATTATCATATCACCTGGTCCTAAACATAACCACGGGGAATATGGTAGGATATAAGATTTGACCCTGTATCAGCGGTTAGAGGAGACTTCCGCCCACTCCGACAAACTGTGTACCTGGGTCGTCCGTTTCCGGGGACGACAGACTGAACGAGCTAGAGTAGGCACTGACTGGCCAATCGGTGGAGGGGGGCAGGGCCTCGTTCTGAGATGAGGTGGGGGAGGAGCCTATGGGGGCATCGCATCCAGCAAAAGGGAATGGAAGAGAGAGAGAATCTAATAAAGAAACAGAATAAATGAAAGTGGATGAACAGCTGTGGTGCTCTGTGGCTGTGTGATATGGGAGAGTTCAAAGTGTTGGGAATAAGATGACCTAGTAGTGTAGATATACGAGTGTCAGATTGTACATGCAGTTAAGTGAAGAAGCAGCAGGACCAGAAGAGAAAAAGCAGGCTTCTCCAGTGACTGAACTGTTACAGATAATCAGTCTCCCCAACCCATTGGGATACATTGCAGGCACAGTATCTGATTTTGCCCGCAGCAGTTTTCTTTGAATGATTCAGGTCATCTCAGACCCCCAGCTCTCCTCTCCCCTCTCAAGACCAAGTCTACCAGAGGGAGAGCACCGTCATTACATATGTATAGGACTACTTAGAACATGAACACTCCCCTCCCTTCCTCCCACCTGTCCTTCTCCCCCTCCCTCACCCCCCCTGTCCCCCTCCCTCACCACCCCGTCCTTCTCCCCCTCCCTCACCCCCCTTGTCCCTCTCCCCTCCCCTGTCCTTCTCCCCCTCCCTCACCTCCCTGTCCCTCCCCTCCCTCCCCTGTCCTTCTCCCCTCCCTCCCTCCCTCTCACATCACCTGTCCTTCTCCCTCCCTCCCTCACCTCCTCTAGCTCCCCTGTCCCTCTCCACCCTCACCTCCCCTGTCCCTCTCCACCCCTGTCCCTCTCCACCCCTGTCCCTCTCCACCCCTGTCCCTCTCCACCCCTAGCGCGCCTGCCCCTCACCTCCCAGGTCCCTCACCTCCCCCGTCTCTCCCTTCCTTCTCCAACCTCCTCATCTCCCTCACCCTCCCTTTCTGCTTCCCTCGTCCTCACCTCCGCTGCGGTCTCTCTGCAGGTAGCGGTTGACGTCCTGGATGTTGGTGTTGATGGTGGGGCCGCTGGGCACGCTCCCCGGGGTCATGTTGGGGTCGTTCTCCGGGTCGATGTTCTGCAGGCCCTTCCAGGGCACGCCCGGGCAGAACTCTGGAGGAGGAAGTGATTGTACAGGAAGTATTACAATTGTCATTCCTCTCATTCATTTACATGACTACCTGGTTCAGCAATGTACAAAATACAAAAATACAAAAGGTGGTGCTTGCAATGAAACGAATTCTCTTGAAAACAGAAGTCATTTGGCTACATTAGTCCCATGATCATCATATTAGGTGAATAGGTTTTGGCTGGACAGTAAGCAGTCACTGTAGCTGTCCAGGACTGTTATCCACCATCCCAGTCTAACTAGCCAACTAACTGACCTGGAGGCCAGGTGATGTTGGCGCCGTTGACCATCTTGTCGTTGGGGCTCTTGCCCTGGCTCCAGCTGTCTGGGGGCACCAGGGGGTTGGTGGGGGACTCGGAGACAGGCATCATGCCGTAGGGGCTGTACCCATCCTCCATTTGGGGGGGCTTCCCGGGGGGGCCCAGGTTGGAACCTGCCAGAGACAAGAGGGGAACCAGGAAGTTGGTTAAGTACAATATAAATTAGAACTAGAGAATGAAATACTTAGTCAAGTTTAATAGAAACCAATACAGGAGGGGTTAAATGCAGAAGACACATTTCAGTTGAATGCATTCAGTTGTACAACTGACCAGGTATCCCCTTTCCCTTTCCTAGAACATATAGTAGCATTGAGATGGAAATGTCAAGGTTCCACTTGAAAACCCAAGAGGAAAACTACGTTCTGAAGCTGCCAACTGAGTGTCATACACCATGGTCCTTTCATATCCCCCAGTTCTACTCAGTCCAGCTCAGTAGAGTTCATTAAATCTTTATTGTCCCAACATTGGGCAATGGTGTCAACAGTTTGTACCGTGCTTGTTCAGGTTGGGCTCCAGAGAGGATGAGCCTCCAGAGAGGCTGTCCATGGAGTTGGGGTGTGTCCACTGGGAGAGGCGAGACTGGGGCTGGGGAAGCTCTTTCATGGACAAGCCTCCCACCTCTATGCAGGTTACATTCATGTTAGGATTCAGTCCAGCTGGGAGAGAGGCAAAGAGAAAGGCAGAGAGAGGGAGACAGGCAGAGAGAGAGGCAGAGAGAGAGGCAGAGAGCGGGAGACAGGCAGGCAGAGAGCGAGACAGGCAGGCAGAGAGGGAGGCAGGCAGGCAGAGAGGGAGGCAGGCAGGCAGAGAGGGAGGCAGGCAGGCAGAGAGGGAGGCAGGCAGGCAGAGAGGGAGACAGGCAGGCAGAGAGGGAGACAGGCAGGCAGAGAGGGAGACAGGCAGGCAGAGAGGGAGACAGGCAGGCAGAGAGGGAGACAGGCAGGCAGAGAGGGAGGCAGGCAGGCAGAGAGGGAGGCAGGCAGGCAGAGAGGGAGGCAGGCAGGCAGAGAGGGAGGCAGGCAGGCAGAGAGGGAGACAGGCAGGCAGAGAGGGAGACAGGCAGGCAGAGAGGGAGACAGGCAGGCAGAGAGGGAGACAGGCAGGCAGAGAGGGAGACAGGCAGGCAGAGAAGGAGGCAGGCAGGCAGAGAGGGAGGCAGGCAGGCAGAGAGGGAGGCAGGCAGGCAGAGAGGGAGGCAGGCAGGCAGAGAGGGAGGCAGGCAGGCAGAGAGGGAGGCAGGCAGGCAGAGAGGGAGACAGGCAGGCAGAGAGGGAGACAGGCAGGCAGAGAGGGAGACAGGCAGGCAGAGAAGGAGGCAGGCAGGCAGAGAGGGAGGCAGGCAGGCAGAGAGGGAGGCAGGCAGGCAGAGAGGGAGGCAGGCAGGCAGAGAGGGAGGCAGGCAGGCAGAGAGGGAGGCAGGCAGGCAGAGAGGGAGACAGGCAGGCAGAGAGGGAGGGAGACAGGCAGGCAGAGAGGGAGACAGGCAGGCAGAGAGGGAGACAGGCAGGCAGAGAGGGAGACAGGCAGGCAGAGAGGGAGACAGGCAGGCAGAGAGGGAGACAGGCAGAGAGGCAGGGAGGTAACACCAGACAAAACAAGTCAATAAAGCATTAAGGATGAATCACTCGTTTCTTGTTTTGCACTTTGTTGCTATGGTTCTTTATATAACTACAATCAATCGTAATGTCTTTGCCACAGGATATCTGTTAGACACTGAGCAAGACCCAACAGCTGTATTTGAACACAGACAGATATTGACCAGAAAGATGATCTGTTTAGAAAGGGCACACACAGGTCTGGGACCTGTAACAATGATGACATTCCCAGTCCCTGTCCTGCTATCAATCAATCAAATGTATTTATAAAGCCCCTGTTACATCAACAACTGTCCCAAATTGACAAGAGCCCAAAGTGGAACTACTACAGTGGAATGCAATAAAATGCAAATTAATTACTTAAAAATCATACAATGTGATTTTCTGGATTTTTGTTTTAGATTCCGTTTCTCACAGTTGAAGTGTACCTATGATAAATTACAGACCTCTACATGCTTTGTAAGTAGGAAAACCTGCAAAATCGGCAGTATCAAATACTTGTTCTCCCCACTGTATGTGTCATGCACATTGTGGAACAGAGTTCCCACTCACAGAGAGGGTAGGGGCTGTAGGAGTTGGGGGACGACTGCTGCTCTTTGGTCTGCAGGTCGGGTAGGCCCGGAGCCTGGGGGTGGCCTGGGAACAAGTCCAGGGCTGATTTGCCTTGGCCGTGGTGCAGGCCGGAGGAGGAGAGGGAGCCGAGGGTCTGCTGCTGCTTAATCAGCAGGGCCTGGGCCAGCTGTCTCTGGTGCTGTTGGATCTGCTGCTGCATGTTATTGATTGTACGTGCAACCTGCAGGAAGAGGAAGTGACATCAGAGAGAGACACAAAGCTGGTGGTCAGTTTATCTGTGAGCCAGCATAGAACACAGGAAAAACTTCAATGGGACAGTTGCTCGAGTGAATGGCAAGTATAGCCCCTTATACATACATCTGCTTCTACTAGGGATTAACCACCCAGGTTCTCAAATTCACCAGGCTAGGAACCCAGGTATGTCTGCAAAGCACATACACCCCCTCTGCTATAGTAGAATGGTAAAACGTTTGGGTTTTACCCCAGTATGATGCCTGGCCGGGTTCAGGATCAGTAGATATGAAAGGCAGAGATGGGTGAAACTAGTGGGCTGTATTTGAGAGGGAGGGACACTCACGTGCTGCTCCTGCTGTCGGATGGGACCAGAAACATTACGCTGCGCCTGCAACATCTGCTGCTGAATTTGTAAACGCTGGTACGCCTGCAGAGGATTACACGTTTACACACAAATCTACAGACACATATGTACAGAAATATACAGGTGCACACACACACACACACACACACACACCATTTTCTGGTTGCTACAGAATGCGATCAGTCAAAACCCAAGGGTTTTTCACATCTCTAAGGCAACGAGGCAGTAGAGGAGTGTATGATATAAGCGTGTACAGAGTGTATCTGCATAGTGTTTATATGGAGGAGTCCTAAAGTAAACTGAGAGGAGACCAGATGAGGACTCACCAGTTGCAGCTGGTATAGTTGGTTCAAAAGGGTCATATGTTGAGGGTTTATTGGTGAAGTTAAAAGTGCAGGATTCAGACCAATGTTTTTTGCTGCAAACTGTAAGAGCTGTGCTTGAACCTGGACAAGAGAGAGACCAAAAGATTCGGTTTTAGAAACCATAAACTAAGTACGAGAAAAAACGGTAGACAGAAGGCGCTTATGCACGTAAACTATGCTGAGGGGAGCTGAAAAATGTGTGTGTGTATGATTCTATATATGATTGCAAGTGTGTTCGTGTATGTGTGTGTGAGTGAGGGGAGATACTTGGAGGGGGCTGAGAGGTGTGTGGTGTTCCCCAGGTCGTATTCATTAGGCACTAAATACGAGACAATGAATCCAAACAAGGATCCCTCCCTACCTGAACTTGTCTAATAACAACCTCTCACTTTCACGGTCCATGTTGTGTATGTGTGTGTGTGTGTGTACCTGAGGGGAGAGAAACTGAGGCACTTGAGCGCGTAGACTAGGCTGGGAGGAGCCGAGAGGCGGCACTGGCGGCTGAGGAGGAGGCTGCTGCATGGCCCGGGCTTGTGCTGCACTGCTACAGCCCAACATTCCACTCTGCATCTGGGAGGGAGGAGGAGGAGGTGGAAACCAGGGTGGAACAGCATGATGATAGGGACCCACTATTCTGCACTGTTGAGGAAGAACTGCAAGTCTGCATGTCTCTGAACCGTTTACAGCCACGTGACCAATAAACTTGGATTTAGATTCATAAAAAGTCCAACAAGATTTAACAGGCTAGACAAAACCCCAGTGAAAAATCTAAACTTAAATACAGGCTCCCTCTAGATCTGTCTGTCCCCTGCCCGTCCGTCCGTCCATCCATCCATCTCCCTCTCTGCCTATCAGTGTGCCAACCAGTCCTCTCTGCCTATCAGTGTGCCAACCAGTCCTCTCTGCCTATCAGTGTGCCAACCAGTCCTCTCTGCCTATCAGTGTGCCAACCAGTCCTCTCTGCCTATCAGTGTGCCAACCAGTCCTCTCTGCCTATCAGTGTGCCAACCAGTCCTCTCTGCCTATCAGTGTGCCAACCAGTCCTCTCTGCCTATCAGTGTGCCAACCAGTCCTCTCTGCCTATCAGTGTGCCAACCAGTCCTCTCTGCCTATCAGTGTGCCTACCAGTCCTCTCTGCCTATCAGTGTGCCAACCAGTCCTTCATCTTCTCCTCGCAGTCTTTCATTCAACTACACATTACCCCCAATTCTGCTTATGGCACCTGTCTGTTGCCTGTCTGCTGTCTAAACCCCACATAGCCGTAGACAGTGTGCTGCCTACCTGTCTGCTGTCTAAACCCCACATAGCCGTAGACAGTGTGCTGCCTACCTGTCTGCTGTCTAAACCCCACATAGCCGTAGACAGTGTGCTGCCTACCTGTCTGCTGTCTAAACCCCACATAGCCGTAGACAGTGTGCTGCCTACCTGTCTGCTGTCTAAACCCCACATAGCCGTAGACAGTGTGCTGCCTACCTGCCTGTTGCCTGTCTGCTGATAAACCCCACAAAGCCGTAGACAGTGTGCTGCCTACCTGCCTGTTGCCTGTCTGCTGTCTAAACCCCACATAGCCGTAGACAGTGTGCTGCCTACCTGCCTGCTGTCTAAACCCCACATAGCCGTAGACAGTGTGCTGCCTACCTGTCTGCTGTCTAAACCCCACATAGCCGTAGACAGTGTGCTGCCTACCTGCCTGTTGCCTGTCTGCTGTCTAAACCCCACATAGCCGTAGACAGTGTGCTGCCTACCTGTCTGCTGTCTAAACCCCACATAGCCGTAGACAGTGTGCTGCCTACCTGCCTGTTGCCTGTCTGCTGTCTAAACCCCACATAGCCGTAGACAGTGTGCTGCCTACCTGTCTGCTGTCTAAACCCCACATAGCCGTAGACAGTGTGCTGCCTACCTGTCTGCTGTCTAAACCCCACATAGCCGTAGACAGTGTGCTGCCTACCTGTCTGCTGTCTAAACCCCACATAGCCGTAGACAGTGTGCTGCCTACCTGTCTGCTGTCTAAACCCCACATAGCCGTAGACAGTGTGCTGCCTACCTGTCTGCTGTCTAAACCCCACATAGCCGTAGACAATGTGCTGCCTACCTGTCTGTTGTTCAAGTTTTGCATGGCTAGGCCCTGTGGGCCGCCCAGGCCCTGGCTGGATAGAGGCAGGGAGGGGAGTTTCAGGCCGAGGGGGCCGGGGGAACAAGGCATAAACGGTGAGGAGGTATGGACGTCCTCCACCAGGCTACCAACACCGTCCTGCGCCCACACAGACAGCCAGAGGGAGAGCGTCACCATTACACTCTCAATGGGTGGACACATAGAAACTGAACCTTGCCCTGTTCAGAACAGAATCTGTCCCCTCATAACTAGTGAACAATAGAACAAACACACTATTGAGTGAGTTACACAACAGTGTGATGTACAGTATTATATTGTTCGCTTTAAATTAAAAAAAAAAAAAAAAATCATTCCTTGATAAGTTATTTTCCATGGTTCCCCAGAACACTAGTCTGCCCTGGCTATACATCATCTTCTCATTGAAGAACCCATGGACAATATAGGTGTGTGTGATGTTGGGGAGTGGGTCAGGGGTCATTACCTTGTCGAGGAAAGGGGAGCGATCTGAGGAGGACTCTTTGGAGTGGAGGGGAGGCCGGCAGCCCATTGGCCCCTTGTTGATCAGACAGTTGTTGTAGTCGGACATGCCCATCCCCCGCCTGTCCAGCTCCGTCTTCTTCTCCAACAGAGCACCTGAGAGAGACAGAGTAGCGAGAGTAGTGGCAAACAGAGAGCAGTGAGAGAACACAGGGATATCACCAACACTGATACAGTCAGTGACAGTGATATGGACTTCATCAGGAACAAGGAATTAACAGAGTGTATTGAGGACTGGGAGAAGAGACTTACTCATGGCCTGGTCCAGGTTCATGTTGTTCCTCTTCAGAGCCTCCTCAGCTGGATCTCTCTGGACACACACACACACACAGCTGTCAGCAGAAATATCTCACAAACATGCATGTGTACGTGTGGTCCTGTGTGGCTCAGTTGGTAGGAACATGGAGCTAGCCACGCCAGGAAGGCAGGTTTGATTCCCGCGGGGGTTTGATTCCCGCGGGGGCTACCAAAATATATGCATTCACTGTTGTATTAAAGTGTCTGCTAAATGGCATGTTATATTATTATCAGATGTCTATGTATACAGATTACATCAGTGTGGAGTTTGACCCCAGAGGTAGTAGCAGGTAGCAGCACTCACAGGGAAGCCCATGTCTGTCAGCTGCTTGATCAGGCGATTCATGATCCAGGCTTCCTCCTGCTTGCCCGGAATCTTCCCCTTGGGTGGGGCCTTCCTGGGTCTGTTGCCCCAGGAGTTGCTCTCCTGGGAGGCCTGGCTGCTCCACATGTCCCCGTCGTCAGGGTCCCACGGGCCCCCAGACAAACCCATGTCCTCCCCGCCACCTCCACCACCCCAGCCGTCTTGCATAGATTTGGGGGCTGCAGAGGGAGAGGAGGAAGTGTTGTGTTACTATCTTTTCAAATTCATTTTCATCCACAACGTTTTAAGTCACCAGCTGCCACTGATTATGACGTCATATATTTGTATGGGTTCTGACAGTGGGGTATTTGTATTGGTTCTGACAGTGGGGTATATGTATGGGTTCTGACAGTGGGGTATATGTATGGGTTCTGACAGTGGGGTATATGTATTGGTTCTGACAGTGGGTTATATGTATTGGTTCTGACAGTGGGGTATTTGTATTGGTTCTGACAGTGGGGTATATGTATGGGTTCTGACAGTGGGGTATATGTATGGGTCCTGACAGTGGGGTATATGTATGGGTTCTGACAGTGGGGTATATGTATGGGTTCTGACAGTGGGGTATTTGTATGGGTTCTGACAGTGGGGTATATGTATTGGTTCTGACAGTGGGGTATTTGTATTGGTTCTGACAGTGGGGTATATGTATTGGTCCTGACAGTGGGGTATATGTATGGGTTCTGACAGTGGGGTATATGTATGGGTTCTGACAGTGGGGTATATGTATGGGTTCTGACAGTGGGGTACTTGTATTGGATCTGACAGTGGGGTATATGTATTGGTTCTGACAGTGGGGTACTTGTATTGGATCTGACAGTGGGGTATTTGTATGGGTTCTGACAGTGAGGTATTTGTATTGGTTCTGACAGTGGGGTATATGTATTGGTTCTGACAGTGGGGTATATGTATTGGTTCTGACAGTGGGGTATTTGTATTGGTTCTGACAGTGGGGTATTTGTATTGGTTCTGACAGTGGGGTACTTGTATGGGTTCTGAAGGGTGGGGTATTTGTATGGGTTCTGACAGTGGGGTATTTGTATGGGTTCTGACAGTGGGGTATTTGTATGGGTTCTGACAGTGAGGTATTTGTATGGGTTCTGACAGTGAGGTATTTGTATGGGTTCTGACAGTGAGGTATTTGTATGGGTTCTGACAGTGGGGTATTTGTATTGGTTCTGACAGTGGGGTATATGTATTGGTTCTGACAGTGGGGTATTTGTATTGGTTCTGACAGTGGGGTATTTGTATTGGTTCTGACAGTGGGGTACTTGTATGGGTTCTGACAGTGGGGTACTTGTATGGGTTCTGACAGTGGGGTATTTGTATGGGTTCTGACAGTGGGGTATTTGTATGGGTTCTGACAGTGGGGTATTTGTATGGGTTCTGACAGTGAGGTATTTGTATGGGTTCTGACAGTGAGGTATTTGTATGCGTTCTGACAGTGGGGTATATGTATTGGTTCTGACAGTGGGTTATATGTATTGGTTCTGACAGTGGGGTATTTGTATGGGTTCTGACAGTGGGGTATATGTATTGGTTCTGACAGTGGGGTATATGTATGGGTTCTGACAGTGGGGTATATGTATTGGTTCTGACAGTGGGGTATTTGTATTGGTTCTGACAGTGGGGTATTTGTATTGGTTCTGACAGTGGGGTATTTGTATTGGTTCTGACAGTGGGGTATTTGTATTGGTTCTGACAGTGGGGTATTTGAATTGTCAGTTGATTTAGACTTATTTTAGAATAGCACAGCCATGCACTGGTAAAGTTTGTATAGAAAGACTATTGGAGAATACATTCTGTGTATTCAGCCTGCCACCAGAGGTCAGTGTAGCTGCATACTAAATAGGGAGTCAATTTGTTTTCAGCAATTATATTCCATGACTGATCAAAGCGTGTTTTCTCATGGCTTTCCTGTTCCTCTGCAGCAGACATATGGTGAGCAATGACTCAAATGTTAAACATTTTGTAATGTCATGAGGTCCCAGCCATAATAAAAACATCAGCAATTTCGATTAATCAGGAAAAATCTGATCTAATCTATAAAAAGTACTAGAGTCCTTCTCACCTGGTTTGCAAGGTGCAGATCCAAGGGGTGCGTTGCCCCGTCTGTAGGGTTCAGGGCTGTTGTCACCCACACCCCAGCCCCCATGGCTCCCGGTGGGTTTTCCCCAGGCGGAGGTCCCGTTGTCCACGCTGACCAGAGGGGGAGCAGGCTCCCCCCAGGAGGGCTCTGGTTTGGGGTGGGCACTGGAAGGCTCCCCCCAGCCTAGGAACAGGATGACTTTGATAAGGGCACACGTGGATTGGATAACAGTACAGAGAACAACGGACCCAAAACAAACTCTTGCTCTGGAACCTTGGGTCCATTTTGTTCACATGTTATAGGTCCAAAAGGCTCCTTATCAGTTTCTACCCCCAAGCCATAAGACGGCTGAACAATTAATCAAATGGCTGCCCCTCACCCTGTTTATTATCTATGCATAGTCACTTTACCCCTACCTACATGTACATATTACCTCCACTACCCCGTACTCCCACACACTGACTCGGTACCGGTACCCGCGGTATATAATCTTGTTATTGTTACTTTTTAATGTATTTTTCTGAAGCAAATATTTACTAAATTAACTAAAGTCTTATTTCCTTAAAACTGCACTGTTGGTTAAGGGCTGGTAAGTAAGCATTACACTGTAAGGTCTACATACACCTGTTGTGTTCAGCGCATGTGACTTGTTTTTGATCCTACAGGAGAAACCCCTGCACTGCCATTCATACACCGAACAAAATGCATGTATTGTCAATTTCAACATTGTGTGCATCCTTGTTCTAAATCTAAGTTTAAACAGTCACAATGTAACAAAAACATTAAGAAAATCATATTGCTAAAATGTACCATTCCTAACCTTTCTTTTCCTGGTTTCTACAATGCCCCTTTATGCAGGACAGGCTGGACTTTGGCCAGTCCAGGACAGAGGAGGCCGTTTAACTCTTGGCCCTGTCCGTAGTAACCAGTTGGCCTGGCTGAGAGTCAGGCAGCCCCATCTCTGCCTGTGCCAGTTTGTCTATTGCTCCAAGAGGTCTACTTCCTGGATCAGATTTCACTCTCTCAGTTATGATCATCTCCTTTCCGTCATGACCACTGATGTTAAAGAAATCAATAGCTTGTCATTTTAAGTATCAGGGTTATGTGGGAAAGGAGTGAAGGAGGAAACTAAAGACATATTTCAGTGTATACTGTATGGACACACAACTTTTATTGTATTATTTGTGTTGCATGGTTGATTGTGGTGCATAAAAGAGCAGCATATGGGGGCAGTGACTAGCCAGAACCAGCAGGGGATCTAAACTCTCCCTCTCTCCCCCCTCCTCCGCTCCCCCTCTCCCCCCTCCTCCGCTCCCTCTCTCCCCCCTCCTCCGCTCCCCCTCTCCCCCCTCCTCCGCTCCCCCTCTCCCCCCCTCCTCCGCTCCCCCTCTCCCCCCTCCTCCGCTCCCTCTCTCCCCCCTCCTCCGCTCCCTCTCTCCCCCCTCCTCCGCTCCCTCTCTCCCCCCTCCTCCGCTCCCTCTCTCCCCCCTCCTCCGCTCCCTCTCTCCCCCCTCCTCCGCTCCCTCTCTCCCCCCTCCTCCTCCCTCTCGCTCTCTCATCCTCTAACTACTGACAGATGGTAGTTACTCCTATAATCACACACTTCCTCCACAGCTCAAACGTTTTGTGGCTCCAATCGCTATTTTCACAAGCCGGGTTAGTAAACAGCATTCTTGGGCTTCCTCTGCCAAGTGTGCCCACGTGAGGTTGTCACAGTTACGCACACAGATGGGGGCGCCCGTGTTGTTGTTGTGAAATCAGAGGAGAGCGAGCTTCAGAGAAGTAAAGAGGGTGGGGCCAGGGCAGGCTGGCATCGCTTTCACCAAGGGGGTGGGGCCAGGGCAGGCTGGCATCGCTTTCACCAATTTGGTTCTTCATTTAGATGGAAATCTAAGAGGTTTTACCTTTAAACGGATCAACGTTTTGGAGCCAAGCATGTGTTCGCTGTGCGCCACCTAACAAGATGTTGTGCTAAGTCATAGGTAGAACAGACAACTATTTCCTTGTTCTTGTGTTCACAGTATAATAACAGTTGATTGAACTGCAACAACGGTTTTAAGCTGCCACTTTTTAACAAAACGACTAATCTTTATCAGGCCTGGCACAGTGAATTCATTCTGCCTGTCTGTAAAACCCACAACACTGTTCTCCTCCCATGACTACATGTACAAAACGTAAACCCAACACGGTTCTCCTCCCATGACTACATGTACAAAACGTAAACACAACACTGTTCTCCTCCCATGACTACATGTACAAAACGTAAACACAACACTGTTCTCCTCCCATGACTACATGTACAAAACGTAAACACAACACGGTTCTCCTCCCATGACTACATGTACAAAACGTAAACACAACACTGTTCTCCTCCCATGACTACATGTACAAAACGTAAACACAACACTGTTCTCCTCCCATGACTACATGTACAAAACGTAAACCCAACACTGTTCTCCTTCCATGACTACATGTACAAAACGTAAACACAACACTGTTCTCCTCCCATGACTACATGTACAAAACGTAAACCCAACATGGTTCTCCTCCCATGACTACATGTACAAAACGTAAACCCAAAACTGTTCTCCTCCCATGACTACATGTACAAAACGTAAACCCAACACTGTTCTCCTCCCATGACTACATGTACAAAACGTAAACCCAACACGGTTCTACTCCCATGACTACATGTACAAAACGTAAACCCAACACGGCTCTCCTCCCATGACTACATGTACAAAACGTAAACACAACACTGTTCTCCTCCCATGACTACATGTACAAAACGTAAACCCAACACTGTTCTCCTTCCATGACTACATGTACAAAACGTAAACACAACACTGTTCTCCTCCCATGACTACATGTACAAAACGTAAACCCAACATGGTTCTCCTCCCATGACTACATGTACAAAACGTAAACCCAAAACTGTTCTCCTCCCATGACTACATGTACAAAACGTAAACCCAACACTGTTCTCCTCCCATGACTACATGTACAAAACGTAAACCCAACACGGTTCTACTCCCATGACTACATGTACAAAACGTAAACCCAACACGGTTCTCCTCCCATGACTACATGTACAAAACGTAAACCCAACACGGTTCTACTCCCATGACCACATGTACAAAACGTAAACCCAACACGGTTCTACTCCCATGACTACATGTACAAAACGTAAACCCAACACGGTTCTACTCCCATGACTACATGTACAAAACGTAAACCCAACACGGTTCTCCTCCCATGACTACATGTACAAAACGTAAACCCAACACGGTTCTCCTCCCATGACTACATGTACAAAACGTAAACCCAACACGGTTCTCCTCCCATGACTACATGTACAAAACGTAAACCCAACACGGTTCTACTCCCATGACTCATGTGCAAAACATAAACCCAACATTGCAGGACGCTTCACAACTTCTCCTGATCTAAAAGCTAGATGGCATTGTCAAAACACAAGATTATCAAGGACACAATCACAGTAACACTATAAGCCGTCCATTCATAGAGTATGTCTTCTCACCTGGACCCATGAGGGGTGGTCTGCTGTGTGGTGGAGGCGCAGTCTGGTGAGGCATGGCTGTGTCCACGGGCCCACTGTTCTGGCCTGGGCCCTGGGGGTTGTGGCCCCCATGGCTCTGGAGGGGTGGTGGGGGGCCGTGGTAGGTGTGATGTGGTGGGTGGTTGTTGTTTCCAGGGGGGCATGCAGGGGCATTCCCTGGGGGTCTACCTTGGGGTGGCCCTCCTCCCCCAGGGTTGTTCTTGTCCCAGAGGTTGACCGTCTTGTTGTAGGCACCCGGGTCGCCCCAAGCCGAGGTGCCGTCGTCAATCTCCATCTTGCGTCGGATGGAGGGTGGGGAAGGTTCCTCCCACCCTGTGGGCTCTAATCCTGAGGGGTCCTGCTTGCTCCCTCCTCCTCCCCCGTTGCCCTCCCGGCCTGATACACTGGGCTTCACGGAGCCAGGGCCTCCCCAGGATCCCATGCTCCCTTCTCCACCTCCTGCCCCGCCCATGCTCCCTCTAACTCCTCCGCTATTGCCGTTGGAGCTCTCCTGGTGCTTGCCGCCCCATCCTTGGGCAGGGCAACTTGGGCGCTGCTGGGCCATCGCTGGCTCTCCCCAGCCTCCACCAACATTTCCCCCCATCCCCGGACCAGGTTTTCCCCAGCCTCGGTTGCTCTCTTTCCAGCCTCCTGCTCCTTCTCCCTCCCAGGGAGGGTTGGTGGTGGGACTGTTCTTCTTGCCATCTGCAGGCTCTCTCCAGTCCCCCCCTCCTCCATTGCCCCCTCCTCCAGCGCTGTTGCCCCAGCCGCTGTGGGGCGGCTTGGGCCCATCTCCCCAGCCCTGGGGCTTGGGGGCCTTGCCGTGGGAACCATCCCAGCTTGGGGACTTCTCCTCTGGAGCACCCCAGGACTGGCTCCCAGCTTTGGGCATGTTGGGGCCTGACCCGGGGCCTCCTGGTGGAGGGTTCCCCCAGCCCCCAGGACCGTTGGGGGGATTCTTGCTGCTCGGTGGCTCACCCCAGCCAGAGCCGGGTTGGCTGGCTGGAGGCTTGGAACCACCCCAGCCAGGGGCAGCCTGAGGACCAGGCCCGGGACCCTCGCTCTTGGGGTCAACCCGATGAGGGGGTCCGTGGCTGGGGTTGGAGGGCCCTTGGGCTGGCTCGGTGGGAGTGTTGGGACCGGAGCCTCCCCAAGAGTCCGTCCCGGCAGCATCTGCCTTTCGTTGGGTGCGTGCCGCCTCCTCCATGTCCCAGGACGTGTGCTGGCGGACGGGGGTCTGGCCCCAGCCTGTGTTGCACAGCACCCTGGGGTCCAGGTCAGGGGCTGGGAGCAGGGGGGCAGGCTCATCCCTGGATGAACGGTCCTGTCGGAGGGAGTGTCCCGCTCCATCCATGCCCTCGCTGCTGCCTTCGCTGGCCGCCATGGTGCTAGGGGCTCGGGTGCTCCAGGATCTGGCCTGCTGGGGAGGAGAGCTGGGGGCGTCCCAGCCCCCCTGGACCTCGCCGGAATGCTGCTTCCCCCAGGCGTCTCTGCTGCTCTGGCCTCCCCAGCCTCCAGAGGGTCCACCACCACTGCTTCCATGGCTCCCCCAGCCCCCGGCCCCAGAGTCCCAGCCCGAAGGCTCCGTGGAGGAGGCGACTGACTTGGCGTCTCCATTGTTGCCCCAGATGGAGCTACCATCCTCTCCATTGACCAGCTGGGAAGCTCCAGGAGGAGGCTGGCCCAGGGAGCTCATACCTCCGGAGGGGCCACTCCAGCCGGACACGCTGTGGATATGGGGCTCCTGTTGCTTGCTAGTATGATTTGGTCCGTCAGTGTTAAGGTTCTGAGGTTCTGAGCTGAAAGACACATTCGTGGATGAGGATGGGTGTGGCTCAGATGATTCTCCCCAGGTGCTGCCTCCCCCAACCGGAAGGTTGCCGTTGGTGCCGCCCACCATGTTTCCTCCTCTGATGCCGTTCCCCTGGGCGTGAGAGGTGCCTGGCGGGTCACAGAGGTTTGGAGGGGGTTGAGAAGAAGGGGGTTGATTGGGGTTGGCTCCCCCTGAGCTGCTTGCCCCCGCTCCTCCGCCCCCGTCGTGCCCCAGAACGGGCCAGGCCGAGGGGTTGGCATTGGGGTTCAGGTTCAAGTTGGAGGTGGTGGAGGAAGAGGAGCCCCAACCCCTGCCTCCTCCTCCTCCCATTGGGCCATCACTCTTCCCCTCCCCACCCCCGACAGAGGAGGACTGAGGAGGGCCATGGGGGGAGGGACCGGGACCAGATCCCCAGCCCCGATTGGCTGCTCCTTGGCTGGAGGCCATGCTGACCGTGCCTGCCCCGGGGTGATTGGCTGAGCTGCCGGGCCCAGAGCTGGCTCCTTTGCTGCTGGGGTAGTTGGCAGGAAAGTGGCCTGTCTGGCCGTTGGCCCCCGTGGCCATGCTCATACTGCTGCTGCTGCTGGCTGGGTCAGTGTCCGAGGGGCATCCTCCTGCAGGGCCCTGGCTCTGGCTGCTGCGGGAAATGGAGGGCCAGGCCTCGGTGTCGCTCTCGTCGATGATCACTGTATCCCAGCCACTGTGATTGGCCGACGCTGAGGCGGAAGTGGCACTCCGATTGGCTGGCTGGTGTCCCCAGTGGGGATTCTCATAATGGGCTCCCGGGCCACTCTGTGGGGGCAGCTCTGTTGAATGAGAGAGGATGGAGAGAAAGAGAGGATGGAGGGAGAGAGAGGGAGAAAGGGACAAGGTTAGTATGTCTTCATACCTAGAAGATAACATGACAACAGTTGGCATCTAAACATATGCCAAGAGTGTGCAAAGCTGTCCTCAAGGCAAAGGGTGGCTACTTTGAAGAATCTCAAATTTAACACATTTTATATTTGCTTTTTGGTTACTACATGATTCCATATGTGTTATTTCATAGTTTATGTCTTCACTATTATTTTACAAAGTAGAAAAATTAAGAAAAACCTTTGAATGAGTAAGTGTTGAAAACTATTGACCGGTAGTATATATGCCAAAATGTTCCCAAACTGGAGATTTAACCGATGATGGAGGACCCTTCAATTCTGGCTTACGGAGCCCACCAGTCCCCATCTACACAGTCCCCAGCTGCGCCTCACAAAAGGATAGATTTAAATCAGCCAGTTAAGATTAGAATTTCGATTACAACGTGCGCATAGGCTGTACTTGTTTTAATAGCCTACAATGTTTATTCAGCTCAAATTTACTCACGAGGCGATGGCATACACCTCAGTGTAGGTATAGGCTAGTGTTTTTATTGGATTTCTGTATTCATTTCAGGTTCACAGTACTGACCGAACAGAGGTCCCCGTACAGAACAGTTCGGTGCGAATACGCCACTGCTTATAACTAACTATAAGTTAAGTAAAACTATAAGATGTCATTTGGTTTGCTAACTTGTTAGCTAAGTGGCTCGATGTTAAGATCAAGCTTCTTGGTTACAGCAGAGACATTCAATCCATTCCTGGATCAAGAAACCGGTTGCCTAAATTATTTTGTGTGTCATTATTTTGATAACTAAATAGCTCCCCCTTGTGGGCACTTCTGGTAATACAGTATACCCCGGTATGGTACAGTATGACAATCTGTCTACTGTCCAACCCTGGTTGAAATGTTGTGGGAGTTCTGTTTATTCTGCATATTTCGAAATACCCCGGTATACAGTATTAACGGTATATCGCCCAAGCCTAGTAATCGCAACAGCTTTACCCTAGTTGCAGCCATCTTGGAATAAAGTGGGAGGCCTAGGTGGAGTCCACCGGCAGATCCGAAGACACCCATCCTCAGTCCTAACCCTTGACCCCTTGAGTCCTGCAGTTCAGCCTCAGTCTGGTCCTGACACCAGCTTCACAAACATTTGGCTCGACTGATAACCACTCTGCCCTGGAGTGTATTCGATTAGCTGAAACACTTTACATTTGTTCCGGCACCATTGTGATGTGTACAGCTGATATGACAAACACAAGTACCTAAACTACACAATACAACATTTATATCTGAATGTTTCGTAACGTTGCACCCCTGCTGTACAGAAGATTGCCTCCCAGTCCCTTCAAATCTCTCTACTGCCTCTACTCCTCAAACAGTAGGATTTCTTTCTCTTCCAATAAAGAAACCACTGCTGAGAGAGGCTTTTGTAACAACAGTTCTAGAACTATCCCCTGAAGCAGCTTGGTGCATAAGAAGTGAGTCAGTCCAAAAGCAGCAGCTGCTCTAGATGCACTGCCGTGGTAATCACTCTGCCGCCGCGTCAGTTCCCTCTCGTTGTTTTTGGTGTGCCTCCACATGCATGTGTGAGCGGAACGGACTGCACACACACAGCGTCTGCTTTTGTCTGATCTTTAAATGGGGAGAGATGCTGTTTGTCTGCAAGCTTTTGCTGGCTGTCTGTCTCTCTGCAGAGCTTAGGCTTCTTCCAATGATTATATACAAATGGAAAAACAGAAAGAGAGGGAGGGAGAAAAGGGCAGTGTCTCAGACACAGCGGTGTGGTTTTTGTGGTGTAGTACAGGACGCCATTTTATCTAATCTGAACCAGAGCCAAAAACGCTCAGAGCTACAGTCTGTATCTGTTTCTCTCTCTCTGTTCCTGCAGCACGGTCGCTTCTCTGAAAAAACACACTAAAACTATCCTCATGAAGATATCAGAATGTCATCTTTCGCTGCTGGATGTTTTCCGTTGCAAAATCTTAGTACTTGCATGCATTTAAAGGCAATCGCGCACTACAATGCACAACGCAGTGAAAGACGCCCAGCGAATAAAGAGAAAGAGAGGGGGGATCACGGGCGAAAAGCAGGAACAATACCTGAGGAGAGGTACCTTCCGACCATGGTGAGCGAGCGCTACGTTTGGAGCGAAGCGGTGGCGGCGCAGGCGGCCATCCCCGTGTGTCTCTAGTCTCAATATGTCTGCTCGGCTCGCCAGAGCTTTCAGAGGCTCATTTTTGAAATACTGCCAAGAAGCTGCGAGCTCTCGCGGCATGAGAGAGAGACACACACCCTCCCCCCTCTGCTCTGCTCCAGCCTGCTTTGGCTTGGCTAGAGCCATCCTGCCCCTCTCTCCTTCTCTCTGGCTTTATTTAGAACTCCGCTCTATTCCTATCCATGGAGAGAGGATATTCTCTCTCTCAGAGAGAGTAGGGGCCGGCGTAGAGGGTTATGGTTAAAGCCGAGAGCATTTCATTGTGCACTCAATCCGCTCGCTCACGAGAGAGAAAAAACTAAACAAAAGGGAGATTCCTTTTTGCTGCCTCCCTCCCTCCCGCTTTCATGCTTTTGGAGTCGTCACTAAATGTTTAGCCAGGAACACTCCATTTACATTGAGCACAGCCTGGCCACAATGGAAGCCTCTCCAAAAGCAGAAGAGAAGAAGAGTTTTTGCTGCATCGTTGAGTGTTCAGGAATGACACTCAAATGTGCACACACATACGCACGAAAACATACATGTTCACCCACACACCCAGACAATAACACGCATCCAGACACATGCAGGTATGCAGACACATTCAGATACATATGCATGCGCTCACACACACACCCCCACCCACCCCCCTCCTGCTTCACAATGATTTCCTATAGTATGCTGGCAGATGACACAAAAACTGCTGTTGTGTGACGTCCCAAACAGAGACAGACTAGTCTGCAGCGGGACGACACAGCACATACCAGAGCAGCTCCCTGGAATGCAAAACAGACCCAGTTTGGCCCGGAGAAACACTACCACTTCAACGGCTGCATGGAAAACCGCTATCGGGCGCTAGCTAGAGGCAGGGCGCTACCGGGCGCTAGCTAGAGGCAGGGCGCTACCGGGCGCTAGCTAGAGGCTTGCAAAAGAGAAGCAGTAACAGCAGCAGCTCCTAAGCTAACTGAAGGTGGGTATTGTTTACAAACAAACCTCTACTGCTCCAACACACAATACGTCAAAGTCCCACCAGAAGAATAGTGGTTCCTTATGTGGAAACCCAGGCCCCAGCCTTTTCCACTGTGTGTGTGTGGTGTGTCAACGTGCAGTGAGGTCATCAAAGACCCTCTGATTGGTGCTTTGTGTATAAATAATGCCCTTCATGTAAACTGTCTGGATGGCACTTGCCCAAACGTCCAATCCACTACCTCGCTGCCGTTTCCCAGAAACGCGGACGGATGGTGAATTGCAATCTCAGCCTAGACATTGCTGTTGTTAAGGTTTTTGTTTAGTAGTTTTTCCTTTCATTGTGTTTCAACAAGTTGGGTTTGTAGGGTGAGAGAGTGTGAAAGTGAGGGAGATGAGGAGAGGAAGAGAGTGTGAAAGAAAGTGAGAGCAGGAGGAGAGCTGGATAGTCACAGTCAGCACAGAGAATGAGAAAAAGTGGAAGAGAGAGTGAAGAAGAGATGGATGTGTTAGTCAGGTCTCAGCTGGGTTGGTCCAGGCATAATGAAGACCCCCGGGGGCAGGAGAGGAGAGGCTTGTAGAGAGAAAGACGGCTGCTCTTTCAATCCTTCCAACCAGACACACTATTACTTACCATACACACACACTGCTGCACCCCCACCATCAAACCTCCTCTACCATTCCCATGATTAGCCTACAGTCTGATGACCATTGGCCCATAGAGTAACAATATTAGATGAAAACCTGCTCAACTGAATTGTGTGCTGTCCTGTCAACACACTCACCCTGAGTAAGGCACAAGCCCAGTATGCTATAAACAGATGTAACCCACAAAAGCTGCAACTTCGAGTGGCAGACTTTATTCAACATCATCTTGATTATAGAAGAGCAACACACATTGGGTCTGAGACGAAAACAAAGCAGGCCATGCAAACACGGAGATTACCATAACAAACTGTAATGTGGGTGAATAACTGATAGTAGAAAATGGCAGCTACATACAGCAGGAACGTCCTTGTATTGCTTTGACTACTATGAAGTAGAGATAGCTGGATGTTTGTCTCAGTTTGTTCAAGGCCACCGAGTCTTGTATTATTGACCATACCTGTTCTAATAGATTCAGAGTACAATTTATAGATGGAAATCTGAAGAATAGTGCTGAGACAAAGGACTATTGACTAAAGCCCCAGGTGGCACAGGTCATCTAATAATAAAGTAACCACCATGCAAGGTGTGTGTGTGTGTGTGTGTGTGTGTGTGTGTGTGTGTGTGTGTGTGTGTGTGTGTGTGTGTGTGTGTGAGCCCGTCACTGTACGGTTACAAAACGTTTAGACGGGCAGAGGGGAGGGGGCAGTGTGGGGAAGACAGATAGGGTCTTACACAACAACCTCCACTGTGTCCCTGTTCTCCTGTTGCATGTGTGTATGACAACGTGACGTAATGCGACAGGACACAATCTGGCGACACCACTGGCGGCCATTGGGCCACAGAGAAGGCAAGCTGGGTCCTCAGCTCAAAGAGAGGAGACACAAACAGACTGACTCTAGGATGGCAGCCTATCGCTGGGGTCCTACAGCTTCCAGTGTTATGCAGTTGTTTCAGCTTGCTCTTGATAAAATAAGAATCTGGTAGATGACTCCTACACTGTAGAATTGTATCGAGTATCATTGGGATGGAGCTTAGTGCTTAGGCGTTAATGCACAACAACCCTACTGCTAAAATATGTAAAGGTAACACTTATATGAGTGCTGTTAACAGGACACAGCCATACTTTAAAAAGCAATGCAAAACGCCCTCATAAAAGCCAACTACAGATGTAGGATCTTAATTTGATCACCCTGTTGCAGGACAACTTTCCTGCAATGCAGGACATTTCAAATGTGTATTGTTTGAGGTTTAAAAAGGCTTCAGAAGTTTGTAATTTCCACAGAAATTTCCCTTACAAAAAATAGATCAACCGCTACGAAAATGTGCATTAATTATAATCCATATTTCCTGTTGCTGCAGGACTATTTTCCTGCTGTAACAAACATCCTCAAATTAAGATACCTCGATTTTATTACATTCAGCCTTTTCTAAAATGTAATAAATGGTGTTTTCCCTCATCAATCTACAGACAAAACCCCATAATGACCAAGCAATTATTCTTTATTTTTTTATTATTAATATTTCTAACATTTCTGATCATTTATAAAAAATTGAAAACTGAAATATCACATTTAAATTCACTTTGAAAGAAAAGCACATTTGTCCATTAAAATAACATCAAATTAATCAGAAATACAGTGTAGACATTGTTAATGTTCTAAATGACCATTGTAGCTGGAAACGGCAGATTTTTTTATGGAATATCTACATAGGTGTACAGAGGCCCATTATCAGCAACCATCACTCCTGTGTTCCAATGGCACGTTGTGTTAACTAATCCAAGTTTAGCATTTTTAAATGCTAATTGATCATTAGAAAACCCTTTTGAAATTGTTAGCACAGCTGAAAACTGTTGTTCTGATTAAAGAAGCAATACAACTGGCCTTCTTTAGACTAGTTGAGAATCTGGAGCATCAGAATTTGTGGGTTTGATTACAGGCTCAAAATGGCTAGAAACAAAGACCTTTCTTCTGAAACTCATCAGTCTAAGGACATTTCTAAGTGACCCCAAACTTTTGAACGGTAGTGTTCGTATTCAGACCCTTTACTCCATACTTTGTTGAAGCGCCTTTGGCAGCGGTTACAGCCTCGAGTCTTCTTGGGTATGATGCTACAAGCTTGGCACACATGTATTTGGTGAGTTTCTCCCATTCTTCTCTGCAGATCCTCTCAAGCTCTGTCAGGTTGGATGGGGAGTTTTCCTGCACAGCTATTTTTAGGTCTCTCCAAAGTAGAGGTTGACCAATTAAATCGGAATGCCAGATTAATAAGGGCCGATTTCATTTTCATAACAATTGGAAATCTGTATTTATGTATACCGATTTGGCCAAGTTTTATTTAAATTTTTTACACCTTTATTTCATCTTTATTTAACTAAGCAAGTCAGTTAAGAACACATTCTAATTTTCAATGATGGCCTAGGAACGGTGGGTTAACTGCCTTGTTCAGGGGCAGAACGACAGATTTTTACCTTGTCAGCTCAGGGATTCAATCTTGCAACCTTACAGTTACCTAGTCCAACGCTCTAACCAGCTGCCTCATTGCACTCCACGAGGAGCCTGCCTGTTACGTGAATGCAGTAAGCCAAGTTAAGTTGCTAGCTAGCATTAAACTTATCTTATAAAAAACAATCAATCATAATCACTAGTTAACTACACATGGTTGATATTACTAGTTTATCTAGCGTGTCCTGCGTTGCATATAATCGATGCGGTGCGTATTCGCAAAAAAGGACTGTCCTTGCTCCAATGTGTAACTAACCATAAACATCAATGCCTTTCTTAAAATCAATACACAGAAGTATATCTTTTTAAACCTGCATATTTATCTAAAAGAAATCCAGGTTAGCAGGAAATATTAACCAGGTGAAATTGTGTCACTTCTCTTGCATTCATTGCACGCAGAGTCAGGGTATATGCAACAGTTTGGGCCACCTAATTTGCCAGAATTTTACGTAATTATGACATAACATTGAAGGTTGTGCAATGTAACAGGAATATTTAGACTTATGGATGCCACCCGTTAGATAAAATACGGAACGGTTCCGTATTACACTGAAAGAATAAAAGTCTTGTTTGCGAGATGATAGTTTCCAGATTTGGCCATATTAATGACCTAAGGCTCGTATTTCTGTGTGTTATTATGTTATAATTAAGTCTATGATTTGATAAGAGCAGTCTGACTGAGCGATGGTAGGCACCAGCACGCTCGTAAGCATTCATTCAAACAGCACTTTTGTGGGTTTTGCCAGCAGCTCTTCGCAATACTTCAATCATTGCACTGTTTATGACTTCAAGCCTATCAACTCCCGAGATTAGGCTGGTGTAACCAATGTGAAATGGCTAGCTAGTTAGCGGGGTGTGCGCTAATAGCGTTTCAAACGTCACTCGCTCTGAGACTTGGAGTAGTTATTCCCCTTGCTCTGCATGGGTAACGATGCTTGGAGGATGGCTGTTGCCAATGTGTTCCTGGTTCGAGCCCAGGTACGGGCGAGGATGAGAGACGGAAGCTATACTGTTACACTGGCAATACTAAAGTGCCTATAAGAGCATCCAATAATCAAAGGTATATGAAATACAAATGGTATAGAGAGAAATAGTCCTATAATAACTACAACCTAAAACCTCTTACCTGGGAATATTGAAGACTCATGTTAAAAGGAACCACCAGCATTCATATGTTCTCATGTTCTGAGAAAGGAACTTAAACGTTGGTTTTCTTACATGGCACATATTGCACTTTTACTTTCTTCTCCAACACTTTTTGCTATTGCATTATTTAAACCAAATGGAACATGTCTCATTATTTATTTGAGGCTAAATTGATTTTATTGATGTATTATATTAAGTTAAAATAAGTGTTCATTCAGTATTGTTGTAATTCTCATTATTACAAATAAATGTAAAAAAATGTCCGATTAATCGGCATCGGCTTTTTTTGGGGTCCTCCAATAATCGGTATCGGCCTTGAAAAATCATAAATCGGGCGACCTCTACTCCAGAGATGTTGGATCGGGTTCAAGTCCGGGCTGTGGCTGGGCCACTCAAGGACATTCAGAGACTTGTCCCGAAGCCACTCCTGTATTGTCTTGGTTGTGTGCTTAGGGTTGTTGTCCTGTTGGAAGGTGAACCAGTCTGAGGTCCTGAGCGCTCTGGAGAAGATTTTCGTCAAGGATAATTGTACTTTTCTCCGTTCATCTTTCCCTCGATCCTGACTAGTCTTTAAGTCCCTGCCGCTGAAAAACACCCCCAAAGCATGATTCTGCCACCACCATGCTTCACCGTAGGGATGGTGCCAGGTTTCCTCCAGACGTGACGCTTTGCATCAGCTTGGTTTCATCAGACCAGAGAGTCTAGTTTCTCATGGTCAGAGTCCTTTAGGCACCTTCTGGCAAACTCCAAGCGTGCTGTCATGTGCCTTTTACTGAGTGGCTTCCGTCTGGCCCCTCTATCATAAAGGTCTGATTGGTGGAGTGCTGCAGAGATGGTTGTCCTTCTGGGTGGTTCTCCCATTTCCACAGAGGATCTCTGAAGCTCTGTCAGAGTGACCATCTGGTTCTTAGTCAATTCCCTGACAAAGGCCCTTCTCCCCCGATTGCTCAGTTTGGCCGGGCGGCCAGCTCTAGGAATAGTATTGGTGGTTCCAAACTTCTTCAATTTAATAATGAGGAGGCCACTGTGTTCTTGGGGAACTTCAAATGCTAAAGAAATGTTTTGGTACACTTCCCCCGATCTGTGCATCGACACAATCCTGTCTCGGAGCTCTACAGACAATTCCTTCAACCTTGTTTTCTCTGATATGCACTGTACTTATGTAAATAAGGTATCTATTTATTTTTAATACAATTTCAGAAATTTCTTTGAAACCTATTTTAGTTTTGTCATTATGGGGTATTGTGTGTAAATGGATGATTTATTTTATTTAATCAATTTTAGAATAAGGTTGTAACGTAACAAAATGTGGGAAAAATCAAGGGGTCTGAATACTTTCCGAATGCACTGTAGGTAGAGTGTGAGAGCGAGAAACAGAAGTGGGGAGGGATCTGGTTACGGGACCACGTAGCACTCCGTATGGGCCGTTAAGTAACATCCTGCACACCCACAGCCTGGCGCATGTGCTGCCCTATAGGGTGAGGGGTAATACTGTCAAATCAATACATTCAGTGGGTGACACACTGCTTCAAGAGAGGATCTTTAACCCTGTACATACACTTGTGGGAATTGGTCTGTATGGACAGGGCTAAATTTAAAATGTTTCTTACAGAAGAAATATGGAAAGCAAATGCATAACCATGGTAGCAATCAAAAGAAACCTGTTTGGAGATTATGGGAAAATGATTCATCTAAAAGTGAGGACAACTGTTCACCTGACAAGACGGAATCCAAACATAACACCGTTGATTTTGTGTAGGGCTGTGACGGTGTTGGAAGTTGAGGTTAGGGTCATTTGCCAAGTCAACAAGGATTGGAGCATAAACTCAAAAGAAACCAGTGTCTTTTCTCTGCAACTTCACTATTACCATTACACTTTATCATCAATAGCATTTCAATTATTATTATTATTCAAGTTATTATTACCTCTAAATATAAGTCTAGTATTCCAATTAAGAAATGTCAGATTGTCAATACCAAAATGTGACAATTTAACACACAGGCTATCAGACTGTTACTGGTTTGTGTGTCCATTTTGTTTCAATGTTACTGTTGTCTTAGGCCTAAAAAGCCCTATGTAAAAAGGGGAGGTCACAATTCTGTTTGTACATGGATATGCTTCTTAATTAATAAAGATATTTGGAACAACCCAATACACTTCATTATTATCATGGCATTTCATTATTATTATTTAGGTTATTACTTATAAATATTAAGAGAAGACCCCCACAATGAGAGAAATAATGTAGCCTAAGCTACTGAAAATAGACCTTTTACGAAATTAAATCATGACAGGAGCATTTGATTCTTATTAGATGGATTCCAGACAGGCTACTTCAGCAAACTTTCTGAGTGGACATATAGGCCAGTCGAGAGAGAGAATCAGCGAACTCACACACACCACTGTAAAAGGACCCGTCAATCAAAGCCACCAGTATGTCAGTCAAGAGCAAATATTTCTCCCTTCCTTAAAACATATTAAAAAACCTAGGCCTAACATAGGCTTTCTGAAAGTAGGCTATAAGATAATGAATTGGCAAGGAAAGTATGAAGAGGAGAAACAGATGTGATTGTCATACTATCATTAAAATAGCAGCAAATAAAAAGGCTAAATGTCCATAGCCTATTTATCAGCGTTGATTAGTCCATAAAATTAAGAAACGATTCTGTATCACATTATACCATGCCAGGTTGGAGAGGACCGGCACATTGTCCATTTGACACAACATTGGCGCATTATAGGCCTCAGAGCCAGAACAACCTTGTCGACTGCTGTTGAATAATGAATAAATAGACACATCCAACCTTTTTAAAAAGATAAGAGTTATTCATCTACTAGCAGGGAATGATAAGGTTCAGTGTAGGCTAGAAGAACACTAGTGCTTCTACACCCCTGTGCATCAAGAGGTTGAGCTGCTGGAGCATCAAACAACCGTTGGAAAGAGGAGACGTAGACAGTTTAATAGACTAAGTCAGCAAAACAACTGCTTATAGTCATTAGTAAATACTCCCGCTATTAAGCCAAGTTGATCTACCTTAAAGTTCATCTTAAATATTTCCCCCCAAAATGATTGTATGCCTATTTAAATGGTTGACCGTTATTCATTTCATTTTATTTTTCATATTTCATCCATAACTGTCAGTTACAGGGTTATTCAATTACCGTCACAGCCGTATGTATGTGCATTTTACAGTGACTGTTCTTTCTGATGCATTTGGGGCAGGCAGTTACGCCACTGTTCCTAGGCCGTCATTGAAAATAAGAATTTGTTTTAAACTGACTAGCCTGGTTTAATAAAGGTCAAATAAAATAAAAATAAATGTGTAATAATTTGGGGTAGGTGCAACATAAGACAAACAAATGACAAGGTTTGAGTGAGAGGACTAACTGGTGTCTCCAAGAGCCCACACCTCTCTAAACTCTGCACAGTTAGTCATTTCAATGCACTTCCATGACTGAAAGAAGAGTCTTCAACAAAAAGGTGCATTTTGTTTTTAGCTCTCCTAGCTGTGCTGAGGAACTAGGGCGCTCTGCAAGCACACTTGGTGTTTTGTTTGGAATACAGGCCTGCATCCCCGCCATCAAACAATTACAGTTGTTGTTTACGTGATCCAAGGCAGTTCATAATGTTGGGGAACATAAGTGCATTCAGATGCGTGGTCTGTGGCAAATGTTGTCCACAATACAACAAACACAGGCTCATTGTGTTCAGGATAACCCAGGGTAAAACACCAGGTCATCTTGTAACTGTACAACAAACACAGGCTCATTGTGTTCAGGATAACCCAGGGTAAAACACCAGGTCATCTTGTAACTGTACAACAAACACAGGCTCATTGTGTTCAGGATAACCCAGGGTAAAACACCAGGTCATCTTGTAACTGTACAACAAACACAGGCTCATTGTGTTCAGGATAACCCAGGGTAAAACACCAGGTCATCTTGTAACTGTACAACAAACACAGGCTCATTGTGTTCAGGATAACCCAGGGTAAAACACCAGGTCATCTTGTAACTGTACAACAAACACAGGCTCATTGTGTTCAGGATAACCCAGGGTAAAACACCAGGTCATCTTGTAACTGTACAACAAACACAGGCTCATTGTGTTCAGGATAACCCAGGGTAAAACACCAGGTCATCTTGTAACTGTACATCAAATACAGCGATCATAAATGTTGACACTGACATGGACATGTGTTGACACTGTATATTCCATTCGTTTTATGATATGGAAGTGTGAAGTGCACATTTGGACTCCCGGATGTTTGGCTAGCTTGTATGACATCAGTGGTATTTATTATAATCCTTAATGTCTCATCTTTCAGAAATACTGTACATCGAGTCCTCTTAATTTACTCAGACAACAAAACAATGTGGGAGGGATGGGGGGGAACTTCTTGTTGTGCTCAAGTTCAGAACGTCTGTCAGTCAAAACCCCTACAGAGCTGTGAAGTGGAGACCTGAGGTCTGACGTCATGTATAGCATGTTACTGTACATGCCACTGCATTCCAATGTCTATGAGTGTAAAGGGCTGCGGCAGACAGAGATGGGAAATAGGGGACCTCTCTCAGAACCTGTAGTGGGGGCTCAGGGCTGAACTAATGGAGCATGATGTGTCTGTAGAAGGCCAGTAGCCAGTGGTCATCCTTAGTACCATCTTAAACACATGCAACATGTGACAATATGCATGGCTATATGTATGTACAGTGGGGAGAACAAGTATTTGATACACTGCCGATTTTGCAGGTTTTCCTACTTACAAAGCATGTAGAGGTCTGTAATTTTTATCATATGTACACTTCAACTGTGAGAGACTGAATCTAAAACAAAAATCCAGAAAATCACATTGTATGATTTTTAAGTCATTAATTAGCATTTTATTGCATATTCAGTGGCTAATGAATTAGGACCCAGATTGCAGTTCCTATGGCTTCCACTAGATGCCAACAGTCTAGACATTGTTTCAGGCTTGTTTTCTGAAAAATTAAGGAGACCTTTTTGTCAGTGGACTGAGGAAGAATGCAGAGCTGGTTTGCGAGCGTGACCAAGTGCGCGCCCTTCGGCAGGGTAGCCTAGTGGTTAGAGCATTGGACTAGTAACCGGAAGGTTGCAAGTTCAAACCCCCGAGCTGACAAGGTACAAATCTGTCGTTCTGCCCCTGAACAGGCAGTTAAACCCACTGTTCCTAGGCCGTCATTGAAAATAAGAATTTGTTCTTAACGGACTTGCCTAGTTAAATAAAGGTAAAGGTTGAAATATTATCGATTATTTAGACAATTGACAACATGAGGATAAATTAGGAACATCGTTTGACATGTTGAGGAACTTTACCGGTACTATTAGGATGTATTCGTCTGCATGTTTTGACCGCCTCGGAGCCAGTGGATTACTGAACAAAACGAGCCAACAAAACAGAGTTTTTGGGATATAAAGAGGGACTTTATCGAACAAAACGGAATTGAATTGTGTAGCTGGGACTCTTGTGACTGCAACCATATGAAGACCTTCAAAGGTAAGTGATTCATTTTTTCGCTATTTCTGACTTTTGTAATTCCTTTACTTAGTTGTAAAATGTTAGTATGGAGGTGCTATCCTCACATAATAGCATCGTTTGCTTTCGCCGAAAAGCCTTTTTGAAATCTGACATGTTGGCTGGATTCACAACACGTGTAGCTCTAATTTGGTATCTTGCACGTGTGATTTCATGAAAGTTTGATTTTTATAGTCATTTATTTGAATTTGGTGCTCTGCATTTTCTCTGGCTTTTGGCCAGGTGGGACGCTAGCATCCCACATATCCCAGAGAGGTTAACAAGAAGTTAATCTTCAAGCCGATGTATAACACTTGTATTTTTTATGAATGTTTATTATGACTACATCTGTATTTTGAATTTGGCGCTCTGCAATTTCACCGGATTTTGTCGATGTGGGTCGCTAGTGGAACGCCTGCGCCAGAAAGATTAAAGAGAGAGCGGGTGGGAGGGAGCATGCGTATGTATGACTCTGTATGCTACGTGCCTGTACTGTAGCGTGTCAGAGGAGATAGAGCTGTATGCTGGTCCAGCACCATCTTGCGGCCTACAGTGTCTCCCTGGCCTATCCCAGCAGCCCAGAGAAAGAGAGACAGAGAGCGCGCGAGTGAGCAGAGAAGTCTGCCAAAGGAGTGAAGTGAATCATGAGCTTTTACCGTAAGGCATGAGTCACCCAGCCCACAGACCTAGGCCTCTCGCTCTCTCATTTCACTCAGATTTCCTTGCTCTCCACCCCGCAACCCCCCCACTTCGCTCTCTTCAACTCTCTATAACTTCTTTATTTAACCAGATAAGTCAATTGAGAAACAATTGTCATTTACAATAACGACCTGGCCAAGAGGCATAACATTGCAAGAGTTTACAGGACAACACACAATACCACTAAAAATACATAAAAACACCTCTCAGTCCACCTCTCTGACCTGCGCACTCTCCCACTCTCACCAATTATTTCTCCTTCTCTCCCTCTTTCCTTCTCTACCCTGCTCCCCGTCTTTATCTGTGCCAGATCAGTCCCACTCAGGCCCTGCCAGGTCTTCATCGCTCCACCATTACAGGAAATAGCTCTGGTCAGCACAACTCAAAACTCTTCAGACAGTACTAACACACAACAGAACTCTTTCAGAGACTCCCTCTAACCAGCAAACAAGAAAAACAAGTGCCAAAAATGTTACATTTTCAGGAAAAGGAAATGAAGGACAAACATGAAATCTTAACAGGAAATGTATCTAGACTACAAACCATCAAATATCTGACCTGCTGAATCACTGAATGTTTGAAACACGGCACACAGTTTTTTCCGGATCAAAACGGGGCTTAGGTGGTGGGCGTGGCCAAACAAAACATTTAGAGGCCCTCCTGTTGGCCGCAGTGACAAAATGTAACTGTTTTAATGCCAATCTCCTGCAATTCTACACATTTAGCCATGACGCTTAGAGACAAAAATTCAATTTTAAAGCACATTTCCTGCAATTCTACACATTTTGCCATGGTTTACGCTAGTGACTCAACATTATAACAAAGTCAATGGGGGCCTCATGCCATAACAAACATACTCCTGAAGGCATCATTTTTACATTTTAGATTCTCCCTGACTGTCTAGCTTTTATTTTGTTCCATAGGTCCATTATCTTTTGGGTATACCTCCCATTTTGTTTTAGTTTACACTGAAAAGGTTTTTCCATTCCGAACATTATTTGCAAATATATATATATATATTATTATTTTTTACTGTTTGGACACAGGCGGTACAAAGAGAAAAAAACTTGTCATGATACCAGAATTTTGACTTCAATACAGATACCAGGTTTAGTATCAATACAGATACCAGGTTTAGTATCAATACAGATACCAGGTTTAGTATCAATACAGATACCAGGTTTAGTATCAATACAGATACCAGGTTTAGTATCAATACAGATACCGGGTTTAGTATCAATACAGATACCAGGTTTAGTATCAATACAGATACCAGGTTTAGTATCAATACAGATACCAGGTTTAGTATCACAATACTCAATTCCGTCACATCAAAAAAAGAAGGCATGTCAGCCAAAGTCCCAGAATGACACTGGATCCAGACAGATAAACTCAGCTACTGCTCTGTTGAGCATCTTTAGAGTTTAATATTTTTCAGAGACAGCCATGTATGCATAATCCAGCGTTTCCCAAACTCAGTCTTCGGTACCCCAAGGGGTGCAAGTTTTTATTTTTGTATCTCTATTGATAATCTGGGTAAATCATGTGGCCTAGGCCTATTCACAATATAGGTGAATGCATATTCAATAGTGCTTGCATGCATTATTTAGCATGTTGGCTGATTTTCATGGGGCTACAGAAGACAAATGATCAGTTTCCCTTCTATTTGGGCCTTATTTTCTTGTACTGATCAACAAAATTTGCATAGAAGTAAGTTATTTTATAAAAGTGTGCGCTTTTAACCAGTAATGACATTATTCATGAGGCAAGAGGGGGGAGGTCAGTCAAAGCCATATTCACACACAGTCAGTTTGCAGAGGTAACAGAATCTTTTGGAGAGACCGAATAAGTGAATGAATAAAGTTTTGTTGGCAATCATCTTTGCAATCAGTATATTTTGCTTTATAGTTTGCATATTATCACAAACAAAGAACTAGGGTAGTGAATAGATGTTACAGTAGTTGCTCCACTAAAGGTTTTGTGATTATGCTGCGGGACTTAGAGGTTATTTGTGGTTTAGTACGGTACCCTGCATCACTACTGCATTGCTCCAGACCAGCGCAAGGCAAAGTTAGAGCACTGATTATGTGTTTGGGTCCCAAGGCGCTACTGTGTCTCTGTAGTACTGTAGCTTACACCCGACCAGTCATGTTGTACAAGACACTGCATCCCAGTGCAAGCTGTGTTGCTACAGATGCTGGTTCAACACCCGTGCCAGCCTCGACTGGGAGACCCATGAGATGACTGTAGGTTTTTGGTTTCTCTCCCTCTAAAAACAGAAATAATTCTAAATAACAAACTGGTTTTATTTACAAATTAGTAACAATGTCTCACCCCATGTTCCAGAATGGCCTTTTTCCCCCTTGCTCATTTTACGTTATTTGAAAACAAAATCTTTTCTTTTCTTTAAACAAAGCGATGATTATGATTAATTTAGATCTAAAAGCCTCTTGGATATTCTCACAGATATATCATTAACCCTGTTATTAGCAGGACAATACAAACTCAGCAAAAAAAAGAAAAGTCACGTTTTCAGGACCCTGCCTTTCAAAGATAATTTGTAAAATCCAAATAACTTCACAGATCTTCATTGTAAAGGGTTTAAACACTGTTTTCCGTGCTTGTTCAATGAACCATAAACAATTAATGAACATGCACCTGTGGTAGTTAAGACACTAACAGCTTACAGACGGTAGGCGACGGTAGGCAACTAAAGGTCACAGTTATGAAAACTTAGTAGAAAGGCCTCTTTAGTGTGCTGACTGAAAAACACCAAAAGAAAGATGCCCAGGGTCCCTGCTCATCTGAGTGAACGTGCCTTAGGCATGCTGCATGGAGGCATGAGGACTGCAGATGTGGCCAGGGCAATAAATGGCAATGTCCGTACTGTGAGACGCCTAAGACAGCGCTACAGGGAGACAGGACGGACTGCGGATCATCCTCGCAGTGGCAGACCACATGTAACAACACCTGCACAGGATCGGTACATCCGAACATCACACCTGTGGGACAGGTACAGGATGACGACAACAACAACAAGTTACACCAGGAACTCACAATCCCTCCATCAGTGCTCAGACTGTCCGCAATAGGCTGAGAGGCTGGACTGAGGGCTTGTAGGCCTGTTGTAAGGTAGGTCCTCACCAGACATCATCATTGTCAACAATGTCGCCTATGAGCACAAACCCCCCGTCGCTGGACCAGACAGGACTGGCAAAAAGTGCTCTTCACTGACGAGTCACGGTTTTGTCTCACCAGAGATGATGGTCGGATTTGCGTTTATCGTCGAAGGAATGAGCATTACACCGAGGCCTGTACTCTGGAGTGGGAACAATTTGGAGGTGAAGGGTCCGTCATGGTCTGGGGTGGTGAGTCACAGCATCCTTAGACTGCCTGCAATGACAACAAGCTCAATCTCAACGCTGTGCGTTACTGGGAAGACATCCTCCTCCCTCATGTGGTACCCTTCCTGCAGGCTCTTCCTGACATGACTCTCCAGCATGACAATGCCACCAGCCGTACTCTTAGTTCTGTAAGACAGGAATGTCAGTGTTCTGCCATGGCCAGCGAAGAGCCCGGATCTCAATCCCATTGAGCACGCCTGGGACCTGTTGGATCTGAGGGTGAGGGCTAGGGCCATTCCCCCGAGAAATGTCAGGGAACTTGCAGGTGCCTTGGTGGAAGAGTGGAGTAACATCTCACAGCAAGAACTGGCAAATGTGGTGCCGTCCATGAGGAGGAGATGCACTGCAGTATTTAATGCAGCTGGTGGCCACATAAGATACTGACTGTAACTTTTTATTTTGACCCCCCCTTTGTTTAGGGACACATTATTCTATTTCTGTTAGTCACATGTCTGTGGAACTTGTTCAGTTTGTCTCAGTTGTTGAATCTTATGTTCATACAAATATTTACCAATGTTAAGTTTGCTGAAAATAAAATGGTTTCTGAGTTTATATTGGTCATGGCTCCCGAGTGGCGCAGAATGGGATTGCCTTGCAGTTCTCCAGCTGTATCCACTGAAATAGCGGTGGGCGCGCAAGGTTCATGGCACGAGGGCATGGGGCACAGGATGGGCCGTAGAGCCACGCACAGAAGACGGACCTAGCCCATGTGGAAGGGAGGAGGAGGAAGGGGAGGGAGGGTGGACCCCCACCCCACCCCACTGGGTAGCACAGAGCAACACTTTAAGCGGCATTGCAATAATAATGGCGCTGACGAGGGAAACAACCCCACTCTTCTTAGTGCCATTCTGCATGTTCAAACTAAAACAACGTAACTAATAATGGCACGAAAAATTTGGAGGGCCTTAATTCAGATAACAAATGGCTCACTTTCGTTTGGGCCTACCGAGTGGTGCAGCTGTCTAAGACACTGCATCGCAGTGCAAAATGCATTGATACAGATGCAGGTTTGATACCCGTGCCGGCCGCCACCGGGAGATTCATGAGGCGGCTTTTGGTTTTAATTCATTCATTCATTCATTTAGAATCCCCCAATATGTAATTATTGTCGGAGAGTCACGTCATATTTTTCAATATACTGTAGGCCTACCATAGGCGACATGAGTCTCACTAGTGTTGAGTAATGTGCTGTTAAAAGTAGTGTAGGTCTTATTTATTTAAAGAGCATATTGAAGTTAGAAGCAATAAGACAAGCATAGGGACCGGTCTTGATAAATTTAGTTTCGGTACTGGTTAGAAGACTACAATTATAGAATTAGGGTGTAGAAATGTTGTGCTTTTAGTGTAACCTTTATTTAACTAGGCAAGTCAGTTAAGAACAAATTCTTATTTACAAGGACAGCCTACTCCTTCCTCCCCGTCAGGGAATTGAACCCCGGACTCCCGTGTGCCAGCACGACACAGGGATTCTTTAGTTGAATAGCCTAGTACTGTAGCCTACTCCCGACTGTCACGTTGTACAGCGCCATATTTTCTGTTCCATCGTTATTTATTAAAAAAGTATATTGAAGATAGAAGCAATAGGATTTGAAGCAATAGCTATTTCAGCATCCTTTCGCGTTGCTATGAAACAACACAGGGACTGGTCTTGACAGATTTTTATTTTCACTGAATCTCCGTTTGGGTATTGGTTACACTACAATTAGGGTGAGGAAATGTTATGCCCCTTAGATATTAATCTAGAATCCTCCAATCCTCTTATGCTCTTAGTACTGTAGCCTACTCCTGACTGTCACACTGTACAGCAACATATTTTCCATTCCATCCTAACAGAAACCCCGAGGGTTTAATTTTTCTTGGAATAGAAACACCATAATATTAATCAAATTAATTACGCTACATTTCTTAAAAACAATCCCATATACTATGCTCTTACAGAAAAGATTTTAAATTCTCTAGTAATGCCAATATTGAAGACTATCAAATGCTTCTCAAAGATGCCCTCTGGTGGTCAAACTAACACTAACTTGCATTAATGGTAAAACTGGCTGACAATGAAATAACGTAGCACAGAATTCTGCATCAGCCTGCAAGGTATGCTGCAGTATGACGCAACTTTTAAAGGAGGAACCACTGTAGCTTCAGCTGTAAGCTAGCAGGGTAGCCTAGTGGTTAGAGCGTTGGACTAGTAACCGGTTGCAAGTTCAAACCCCCGAGCTGACAAGGTACGAATCTGTCGTTCTGCCCCTGAACAGGCAGTTAACCCACTGTTCCTAGGCTGTCATTGAAAATAAGAATTTGTTCTTAACTGACTTGCCTAGTTAAATAAAGGTAAAAAAACAAAAAACTGTTCATAGTGTTCCTGCTGGAGACAGTGTAACTGTTCATAGTGTTCCTGCTGGAGACAGTGTAACTGTTCATAGTGTTCCTGATGGAGACAGTGTAACTGTTCAAACGTTAGCCTAAAAAAGCGACTGGTATCTTCTTGCATTGTAAAGTGCTGCATCATTCAAGTGTGTTAACTTCTGTGGAGCTAACATGATGCAGCCCAGACTCCCAGTACAGCATGTGTGGAGCTAACATGATGTAGCCCAGACTCCCAGTACAGCATGAGTGTGGAGCTAACATGATGTAGCCCAGACTCCCAGTACAGTATGAGTGTGGAGCTAACATGATGTAGCCCAGACTCACAGTACAGCATGAGTGTGGAGCTAACATGATGTAGCCCAGACTCCCAGTACAGGCTAAGTGGAGCTAGCATGATGCAGCCCAGACTCCCAGTACAGGCTAAGTGGAGCTAACATGATGCAGCCCAGACTCCCAGTACAGGCTAAGTGGAGCTAACATGATGCAGCCCAAGACTCCCAGTACAGGCTAAGTGGAGCTAACATGATGCAGCCCAAGACTCCCAGTACAGGCTAAGTGGAGCAGGCACGGTGCACTCGCACTATAAGGTGGACATTGGCTGCGCTGATAGATAGACTTGATCAATGAGACACATTTGACAGAAGTACCGGAAATAAAATAAATTCTAGTCCCGAACCATTTTTCATGTTCTAGTATTGAAAAGGTACAGAATGTTCAGTATACATCATGTTAGCTCCACACTCATGCTGTACTGGGAGTCTGGGCTACATCATGTTAGCTCCACACTCATACTGTACTGGGAGTCTGGGCTGCATCATGTTAGCTCCACACTCATACTGTACTGGGAGTCTGGGCTACATCATGTTAGCTCCACACTCATACTGTACTGGGAGTCTGGGCTACATCATGTTAGCTCCACACTCATACTGTACTGGGAGTCTGGGCTACATCATGTTAGCTCCACACTCATGCTGTACTGGGAGTCTGGGCTACATCATGTTAGCTCCACTTAGCCTGTACTGGGAGTCTGGGCTGTATACCATGCAACACTATTAGGCGGCCCGCCCAATACTTTTCTATGCAGAAAAAACCCTGCACACACAAACTTTTCTTATAGTAACTAAGTATGACTGAGTTGAAATCTTTAGACTGGTCTTCAGGTTGTTTAAATCAGATCAAATCTCTCACACACGCCAGCTGTGTTTACTCTCCGCCCCTCCACAGTGGCCCCCTGCTGTAATTTACTCTCTATATTTAGAATCCCAGGCCAGGTAGAGCACATTCAAAACAAACAACGAACACAACAACAGATCCTCCCACACAGCGGTGCACACAGCCCTGCAGGTGAACTAGACAGCAGTCTGAAGCACAGTGTGATACACAGCAGACCCAAGGAAACAGGCAAGGAAACAACAATGACATACACTATACATATCTAAAAGGAGAATGCAAAGTGGCAAACTAAACAAAATACGGGGAAACACTTGAACTATCATCAATATAAGATATGAATCCCGGAAAAGCTCCACTAAATAAAATGTACAACACATAATCAGAGAAAATAAGTTGGACAGTCAACTGTGGTCAAGTTCAGGGTTGTGGAACATTCCCAGAGGTCAAAAGGTCACAAAGGAAAAAGCTCAAAGTAAAGTGCTAACCTGTGTGCGATGCACCAGAGGATTTCTGACTCGAGTCAGGTTCGGGGCGTCCTGGTACAGTTGGAAGGGTCCCAGGGGGCAGCGGCTGACCCCTCTTCAGCAGCTGCTTGTGCTCCTGCTGGCGGAAGCGCGGAGGGATCTCTCTTGGCGGGTAACGCTGTTGGGCGGGCGAGGGCTGGGACTGCTGCTGGGCACTGGAGGGGGCGCGCTTGCCATTACTGCCACTGCTGCTGGTGGGGGGCACAGACGGGGTGGCACTGGGGTTGGCGGGGGGAGGAGGGGTGGGGCCGGGCTTGGCTGAGTCTGGCACTGTGGAGGGAAGAGAGAGGAGGCAGGAAGTTAAGGCACCAGGCAGAAGCTGATTTTGATTTATTCAACACACACACAAACATTCACACATCCACATGCTTAGCAGTCTGATGATACCGAGGCATCATCAGCTCACCATCCCTCCATCTTAAGCATTAGTAGGCTTAAGGCAAAGCCCACTAACTGATCTTAGATCAGTGTTTATAAAGACAATCACATCCTAACCCTGGAAAAAGAGGGCAGTTTTAGAGCTACTCTTCCCTCTGTAACCCCCCCACCCATCCTACTGACCTAGCCGTGACTTCTCCTTCTCACATTTACATTCCACCCTGACCGTCTATTATGTCTACGCTTCCAGCCCCTATGACAAACTCCACTCGCCCACTTCCTCAGTCTAGCATTAACATAAGCCAGCTAGCACTGTTTAGCATGGTATGCTAGCTAATTACTCAACTCATTAATTTCCTCAGCAATAGTTAGCAAGCACCATTAAGCATGCTAGCTAAGTACTATTTTCATGTATTGCCTCAACTGTTTTAGCTTTTTAGCAGCCTAGCATGCTAAGTACTGTACTCATTCATTTCCGGGCTCAATATTAGCAGTTTTGTAGGCTAGCACCTTAAGTATTAGCAACAGAGGGGAAGTGCTCAAAAAGGTCAGGGCTCAATCCGTATGAGGAGAGGCCAAGTAGCAAGAGGATCAGATTTGGAATGACAGGCATCAGGTGCATTATTGAAACGAGATGTATTCTGGTCCTAATCTCTGTACTGGTGCTTTCAAAATAAATGTGATAGTCAGCAAAGAGCCTAGTGCCGCTCTTCCATTTAATTCATTAAATGGATGATAATTTTTACCATGCTAGTAAATTAGCGTTTTATTTTCGGGCACTAGAAAGGTCCTCCTGAAATGGACACAAGCATGGGGCAGAGCGCTAACCTATTATACCAAGTAAAAGAGATGCTTGTAAGTCGCTCTGGATAAGAACATCTGCTCAATTACCAATATGTTAATGTGTAAGTGTATTGAGTAGAAAACATGGTGAGGGTAAAAGACAAAGGGTTAAAAACACAGCAAAAGAAGCTGACGAATTCCTTAATCAATAAGCTGTTTCTAATTGTTTTATGTTCCACATACCACACACCCCCCAGGCCTTATTGATTAAGTAACCCACAGAAAATGTGTGGGTTCTGCGTACGACGCTGTATGGGAACGGTGCTGCTCCATTGACCACAGCCCAATGTTTGTGCAGTGAACGGTGAACAGCTCACACACACATTTATGTAACCGGGAGGCCCACAGTAGGGGGGAAGAGCACAGAACGGTGTCATACAAAAACATGTTTGAACCTTTATTTTAGCAGGGAGTCGTACTGAGACCAAGGTCTCTGTTACAGGGAGTCGTACTGAGACCAAGGTCTCTGTTACAGGGAGTCGTACTGAGACCAAGGTCTCTGTTACAGGGAGTCGTACTGAGACCAAGGTCTCTGTTACAGGGAGTCGTACTGAGACCAAGGTCTCTGTTACAGGGAGTCGTACTGAGACCAAGGTCTCTGTTACAGGGAGTCGTACTGAGACCAAGGTCTCTGTTACAGGGAGTCGTACTGAGACCAAGGTCTCTGTTACAGGGAGTCGTACTGAGACCAAGGTCTCTGTTACAGGGAGTCGTACTGAGACCAAGGTCTCTGTTACAGGGAGTCGTACTGAGACCAAGGTCTCTGTTACAGGGAGTCGTACTGAGACCAAGGTCTCTGTTACAGGGAGTCGTACTGAGACCAAGGTCTCTGTTACAGGGAGTCGTACTGAGACCAAGGTCTCTGTTACAGGGAGTCGTACTGAGACCAAGGTCTCTGTTACAGGGAGTCGTACTGAGACCAAGGTCTCTGTTACAGGGAGTCGTACTGAGACCAAGGTCTCTGTTACAGGGAGTCGTACTGAGACCAAGGTCTCTGTTACAGGGAGTCGTACTGAGACCAAGGTCTCTGTTACAGGGAGTCGTACTGAGACCAAGGTCTCTGTTACAGGGAGTCGTACTGAGACCAAGGTCTCTGTTACAGGGAGTCGTACTGAGACCAAGGTCTCTGTTACAGGGAGTCGTACTGAGACCAAGGTCTCTGTTACAGGGAGTCGTACTGAGACCAAGGTCTCTGTTACAGGGAGTCGTACTGAGACCAAGGTCTCTGTTACAGGGAGTCGTACTGAGACCAAGGTCTCTGTTACAGGGAGTCGTACTGAGACCAAGGTCTCTGTTACAGGGAGTCGTACTGAGACCAAGGTCTCTGTTACAGGGAGTCGTACTGAGACCAAGGTCTCTGTTACAGGGAGTCGTACTGAGACCAAGGTCTCTGTTACAGGGAGTCGTACTGAGACCAAGGTCTCTGTTACAGGGAGTCGTACTGAGACCAAGGTCTCTGTTACAGGGAGTCGTACTGAGACCAAGGTCTCTGTTACAGGGAGTCGTACTGAGACCAAGGTCTCTGTTACAGGGAGTCGTACTGAGACCAAGGTCTCTGTTACAGGGAGTCATACTGAGACCAAGGTCTCTGTTACAGGGAGTCATACTGAGACCAAGGTCTCTGTTACAGGGAGTCATACTGAGACCAAGGTCTCTGTTACAGGGAGTCATACTGAGACCAAGGTCTCTGTTACAGGGAGTCATACTGAGACCAAGGTCTCTTATAAAGAGGCCTGTAATTACAAAAATATACACATTAATACAACATGAAAAGCAGAGATACACAACACAGTCATGGAAAACAAACAAACATACATTTTTTTCACAAGTAAGGTGCAAAAAAACTAACGGCAGATTTACCTAACTGTGTAGAGACAAAGGAATTTCCAGAGTTAGCCATCCCTGAGACTGGGGTAACCCCATTTTGGCCAGAATTTCTGGTGACCCCACCCCACCCCGCCCCAAATCGAAACAACCTTAAAATAAAAAAGTACATTTAGATTCACATCCACAAATAACCTCCAATTCAAATATCTTATCAAAGCACCAATAAATACCTTTACTCAATGATAGATTATTAGAAAATACTTTCTCAAATACGTTTGCATTAGGGATGTTACCGGTTAATCGGTTAGCCCCCAAAAACACATTTAACCGGTCTTGCTTGTCGTCATGCATTTTAATTTATCACAGGCGCACAGCATACACAGCCTAGTTTGAGGAGTGGAATAGCCTACCATCTGTCAGACAGCACAAGAGTAGCTCCGCAAAAAGCCTGCGTAGGCTACTGGAGTGAATTCAGCAGCATAGGCTATAGCCTGTCTACCGTTGACTATCAGCACATCAGCCACCACTTTGCAGTGTGAGGTTGAAACCTGAAGGTTTTCACTTTACGTCAAATAAATCAGTCTTCCCTTGCATCAAAGTAGCCTTGTGAAAACCCATCCATAGAAACGGGGAGGCAATTATTTTATTGGTTTTCATATCAACATTCTTTTGTTGTCCAGAAGCCAAATGCATTATCCTAGTCATATTAGCAACCCATCATAGTAGCTGCTATTAGATCCCCCCCTCTTTCTACGTTTCTAAAAGAGATTATCATCTCTGTCACATATGGAACTGCTCACATTAGGTGTTCTGTTGAGAACGGTGTTTCCCGCTAATTGCATTTGGGTAAATCTTTGAAAATGATGTTTTATTAGGTGCTTCATTGTAGGAGTTGCATGTTCAATAATAGGCTATAGGCAATAACAGGCTTCATCAATAAGTGCATCGATGACATCGTCTCCACAGTGACCGTACGTAACGTACATACCTCAACCAGAAGCCATGGATTACAGGCAACCTCCTCCCTGAGCTAAAGGCTAGAGCTGCCGCTTTCAAGGAGTGGGACTCTAACTAGGAGGCTTATAAGAAATCCCGCTATACCCTCCGACGAACCATCAAACAGGCAAAGGGTAAATACAGGACTAAGATCGAATCGTACTACACAGGCTCCGAACATCGACAGATGTGGCAGGGCTGACAAACCATTACAGACCACAAAGCGAAGCACAGCCGAGAGCTGCCCAGTTACACAAGCCTACCAGATGAGCCAAATTACTTCTATGCTTGCGTCGAGGCAAATAACACTGAAACATGGATGAGAGCACCAGCTGTTCCGGAAGACTGTGTGATCATGCTCTCCGCAGTCGATGTGAGTAAGACCTTTTAAACAGGTCAACATTCACAAGGCCGCTTAGCCAACATGTCTTCACTAACATTTTCAATGTCTCCCTGTCCGAGTCTGTAATACCAACATGTTTCAAGCAGACCACCATAGTGGGCACAGGAACTAAGGTAACCTGCCTAAAGGACTACCAACCCGTAGCATGTCTGTAGCCATGAAGTGCTTCGAAAGGCTGGCCATTGCTCATATCAACACCAGTATCCCAGAAACCCTAGACCAACTCCAATTTGCATACCGCCCTAACAGATCCACAGAAGATGCAATCTCTATTGCACTCCACACGGCCCTTTCCCCCCCTGGACAAAAGGAACACCTATTTGAGAATGCATCAATAAGCTAAGGACCCTGGGACTAAACACATCCCTCTGCAACTGGATCCTGGACTTCCTGACGGGCCGCCCCCAGGTGGTAAGGGCAGGTAGCAACACATCTGCCACGCTGATCCTCAACACAGGGGCCCTCAGGGGTGCGTGCTCAGTCCACTCCTGTACTCCCTGTTCACTCATGATTGCACGGCCAGGCACGACTCCAACACCATCATTAAGTTTTCCGATGACAACAGTGGTAGGCCTGATCACCAACAACGTCAACAATCTCTCCCTCAACATGATCAAGACAAAAGGAGATGATTGTGGACTAAAGGAAAAAGAGGACAGAGCACACCCCCATTCTCATCGACGGGGCTGGAGTGGAGCAGTTTGAGAGCTTCAAGTTCCTTGGTGTCCACATCACCAACAAACTAACATGGTCCAAGCACACCAAGACAGTCATGACAAAACCCATTCCCTCTCAGGAGACTGAAAAGATTTGGCATGGTTCCTCAGATCCTCAAAAGGTTCTACAGCTGCACCATAGAGAGCACTGCTCGGCCTCCTACAGCAAGACCCCCCAAGCCATAAGACCCCTGAACATCAAATGGCTTCACGGACTATTTGCATTGCCCCTCCCCCTATTTTACACCGCTGCTACTCTCTGTTATTATCTATGGATAGTCACTATAATAACTCTACCTACATGTACATATTACCTCAACTAACCGGCGCCCCCACACATTGACTCTGTCCGTTACCCCCCTGTATATAGTCTCGCTATTGTTATTTTACTGCTACTCTTTAATTACTTGTTACCTTTATTTCTTATTCATATTTGTACTGCATTGTTGTTTCGGGGCTCGTAAGAGAGTATTTCACTGTCAGGTTTACACCCGTTGTATTCGACGCATGTGACTAATAACATTTGATTTGATTTTTAAAATGTGATTTCCCCCCTGGTTCTCCCTCTGCCCCCGCAGCAGAGAATCATTGTGGGCTACAGCTGTTGCCACCAGCCCCCTGACCAGCTCCAGCTCTACCTCAGCCTGCCTGCAGCATAGGAACCAGGCAGGAAAGCTCGAGCTAGAGTGTGCTTCGCATTAGACTTCTCTCTCTCTACCTCTCCTCTACTCCCTACCTCCCTCCTCGTTCATCCATTCCTCATGGTTTATAACCAAAGATGGCTACACTAGGCCAAGCAGATGGAAGGCATATACATTACGCTGGCTAATTCTCCCTGCTGCTGATTCAGAGGGGATTTTTCTGTTAAAACGGGGAGTATTCTACATCCCGCCTTTAAATAGAACAGTATTAGAGTGATGGTCTCTCTGACGTAGATGCTTCTAGAAGTACTGGGGACAGATGGAGGGAGCAAAGAGGCGGGGCTAGCGGTCTGTTCTCTGGCTACACCAATCACAACATGGTGCAGAGAATAGTGTGTCACAGTCCCACCACCCCCGTGTCTGTCTGTGTCTCTCTCTCTCTGAATCCAGCCCTCCCTCTAATCCACTTACAATTAGAGCCCTATTCTTCCTCTGCACCCCTATTCTTCCTCTGCACCCCTATTCTTCCTCTGCACCCCTATTCTTCTATGTCTATGAGGTGTGATGAATACAGTGAAAGAGGTAGAAAAAAGTAGGAGATGGAAAGCGAGAAAAAGAGATTACACAGTTCTAAGCTGTGCGATGAGCCTGTTTGATAAGATACACAGTCGTCAGCTGGAGAGAGTTATGTGGATTCCCAGTTCATCAAAGATGCACTTCAAACTACGGCCCTGAGACCCTACAGCCTCACGCAAAGGAAGGGAATGGGATCCCATTTTACACTTTAAAAGAGCCCTTCATTTTCTGACGATCTCACACACACCAGGGGTCACGTTAAGAGTTCAAAAATCTGCATTTTCAAAACACAATCAAAAAAATATAAACATTCTGTGTTTCAAACCATTTTCACCTGGGTTTTATTTTGAAAGTCAGTGTTTTTAGCTTCAATAGTGATCGGGGTGCAACTATAGTTTTCCTTCACAGAAAAGACATTGGTGAAACATCATTTTCATCAGATGACAGAAGTGTAAAGCTATTTGGCTCGTAGCCACACAAGTAAAAAAAGGAGGCCAAATGTCTGAAGTTTGAGGTGCCCTTAATCTGTCTGTCTCAGTGTCTGTGTGTGTTCGCACCATGCAGACTGCTCTCCACTCATCAAATCGGGCCACACACACACACACACACAATTATAGGCTTTTCCATAGCTTACGTCTTTAAAATCGGCCAGAGAGAGGAACTGAATGGAGAGCTTTCATACCCGAGGCCCCGACAACAGCTCACACTGCTCTAAACAGGCTACTATTGCCCAATGTTTGGGGGGGGAAACACATGGGTAGATCGGAGAGATTAATTACAAGGTCTTCTCTGTTATAATGGGCTGCGTTCAGGAGAAAAAGTGTTCAACTCCATTTCACAGCAGTGGCGGGTCTTGGAAAGCAAGTCACTACAAGGGTTGACTTTAATACTGTGGCATATTGGGTTCAGGGAAGCTATGGATGTAATAATAGAATGCAGCCAAGAAAAGGATGGGATGTGTCATGGCCTTACCAAGAGGGCAGCGTGCAATAGAGCTGAAAACAGTATTGAATATCTTCACAATGCAGACCAATGAATGACAGTCAATGTTGGCAAAAAAAAAAACAACATCTGTTGCTTACAGGTAACGTCAGTCATATAGATACCAGGCCTAATCAGAACCAGATGAACAAGTCGATTCATCACAGAAGAACACTGTATAAAGATACTGATCTGAAAATAAGATGAGAGACGGAGGTTAATGTAACAATCATATAAGAACGAGAGTGTGTGCATTGACACGCATGTATCCGTCCATGTTTGTGTGTGGAGTGTGTCTCTCCCTTAGGGTCTCTGAAGGGCTCGTCTGTCTCCCCCTCCTCTCCTCAGCGTGTTGAGCTGAGCTGCCATACTGAGCAGAGGGCCTCAGAGGGGAGGTGGAGATGATAGGGCTTAATTAATCCTGATTAAATATGGGGCTGTAATTTCAAGGAACAGCTCTCTCCCAGGTGTCCTGATCCCTCAGAGGTCTGAGAGGCAGGAGGGCTGTAGTTTAGAGGAACAGCTCTCTACCAGGTGTCCTGATCCCTCAGAGGTCAGAGAGGCAGGAGGACTGTAGTTTAGAGGAACAGCTCTCTCCCAGGTCTCCTGATCCCTCAGAGGTCTGAGAGGGAGGAGGACTGTAGTTTAGAGGAACAGCTCTCTGAGGGCTCCTGATAACTCATATAGAGTTCTGAGGCAGGAGGACTGTAGTTTAGAGGAACAGCTCTCTGAGGGCTCCTGATAACTCATATAGAGTTCTAAAAGACAGGAGGTCTGTAGTTTAGAGGAACAGCTCTCTGAGGGCTCCTGATAACTCATATAGAGTTCTAAGAGGCAGGAGGACTGTAGTTTAGAGGAACAGCTCTCTGAGAGCTCCTGATAACTCATATAGAGTTCTAAAAAGGCAGGAGGACTGTAGTTGAGGAACAGCTCTCTCCCAGGTCTCCTGATCCCTCAGAGGTCTGAGGCAGGAGGACTGTAGTTTAGAGGAACAGCTCTCCTGATCCCTCAGAGGTCTGAGGCAGGAGGACTGTAGTTTAGAGGAACAGCTCTCTCCCAGGTCTCCTGATCCCTCAGAGGTCTGAGAGGCAGGAGGGCTGTAGTTTAGAGGAACAGCTCTCTCCCAGGTCTCCTGATCCCTCAGAGGTCTGAGAGGCAGGAGGTCTATAGTTTAGAGGAACAGCTCTCTTCCAGGTCTCCTGATCCCTCAGAGGTCTGAGAAGCAGGAAGACTGTAGTTTAGAGGAACAGCTCTCTGAGGGCTCCTGATAACTCATATAAAGTTGTAAAAGGCAGGAGGACTCAAAACACCTTGGTCTGACTACTGTATATTGAAATGTCACTATACCTTTATTCAACAATTTAAAACATTTTAAAGATGCACTATGCAGATATCACCCCACCATGTCCTGGTTTCTAAAATTCTAATAGTTTGCCTAATTTCAGTTTGTGACAAAACAAGCAAGTATAATGTAGAGAATCATTGTACCATTTCAACCGCTATGAAATATATTTTCCATAACCCAAAATATTGTTTTTACAGCTGGTGTACAAAACCGAAAGTAAAATATGCAAAAACGACACTTAAGAACGGGAACCATAGAAATAGCACACATAGAACAGATACAGTATACCGCTTCTTATACTTGATTTAAATGAGAATGACTGATCTATAACACACGTCTATGTAGATTTGGTCAGGTCGCCCAAAACGTTACATATTGCAGCTTTAAGGCTTTGAGTGTTTGTGTGCACCCAAGATGGAGGCCAGACAGACAGGATGAAGGCACAGGGACTGGAGCTGGTTCAGGTTAGCAGGACAGGAGACTTTTCTTTCACACACACCATTTCCCCATCATAAAACATTGGTGGAATGTGCTGGGGAGTAGCTGCAGCTGGTGGCTGGGAGAGAGAGAGAGACCTGTTCAGAGGTGGAACTCTCAGTCACACACACACACGTAGGAGTGTGTGTGACAAAGTGTCAATGTTATACAACTGACCTAATGAGAGATCCAACTGGCCCACTGCGTCCCCTATTCCAGGAACCCATTAAGTCCAACTCCTCTACCTGACTGCCCAGTTTCCTACACTCCACTGCTACTTCACCTGCCCACTCAACCCTGCCTGTCCACCCCATACATCATCCCACCACAACTCCCTCAGCAGCCAGCGCAAGCCTTACACTCAGCCTGCTCGCCTCAACGTACACAGCTATAGATTAATGTCTTCCTGAAGCTAGTGTGGGTTATGGAGTGGTCGCTGGAAATGTCGGCTTTGGCTTGGACAACCTAGGAGTAGGTATTAACATGGATAACTGGTCACAGTTTCCCCAAAAACAAAATGACAAGACCCGTGAAATTAGCCGACAACATTCCCCCCCCAATGCCGCATTAATGCAATTCCACAAAACACACAACATGTGCAGCACATAATTAACCCTGGGGGACTGCACACGCTGCCCACACACAGTTAATAAACCCTACAGGAAACATCTACAGCAGGCTACAGTAGGCCTACAAAATAACATGGGCCTCTTCGCGCTCTCATTTTGACAGTCACACATTTCACAGGCCTATGCACAATTCACTAAATAGGCATCTCTGTCACAGAAATTAATTATGTTACCAATTCAGAGGCATGAGAGAAAAGTATATCTTCTCCTGTCCTAGAGCCCAGCCCATTTTCCTATCCAGTCCCAATCACACTGAAACCTAAAATCCTAACTCTAGTCTGGCATGAAAATTCCTAACTTCATTCTGTAGTCCATAGGTTACATGATCAAATCTTGTCTCTGGCCTATGCATGTGAAAATACTGCTAGCACATCTCCTCCGCGCTGTCTCATACTTGCTGCCCATACGAGAGCTTCTGTAGAGAATCAACAAACGTAGATATGGATATTTCTAAAACAGAGTTGGTCCCCGATAAATAGATGAAATATCAAGTTCCACTCTTCATCTCCCAGTTACTGATGAGCTGATCTGCTGTCTGTATAATCATCAACTCCATTAGGCAAATATAGGAGATATTCTGTCATTCGTTGAAGGAGGTTATCTAGCAAGCTTAACAACGTTGGTAATTTTACTTGTTCGACTGCTGTTACAAAGTCTATGATTGGACAACACTATTCTCCGGGTGTGCTTTGTGTCAAGATGTGCTGAAATGCACTCAAATAATTGAGGGACATGATAAAGGTCAGAATTTATGAACAACTTGTTCCGCAATTCACAACAATGTCATTGGCGATCAAAGATCGAGTAACTATCATCAATAAACATCAGTTTCATTTGCGCTGAAATCTTTACATAGCGGCGCAGCCAAGCCGACAAGGTGGCACAGCTCCCCTCTTTTTGGGGGAGAATCCTGGCATAGTGACCATATCTTGGTTTTAAACACTTTAAAGTGGGCACTGGAATTATTCCTGGTATTGAAACTTGGCATATTGTCAGGAAAATATGAATCCTTACGAGTGAGTGAGTGAGTGAGTGAAAAATAAACAGGCATCTATCACTACGTGATGCCTAATGACAGCTCTCATATACAGCCACTGTCCTATCTCAGTCATTTGTATAATTCACATCACATATGTGATTTGCCAGCCATTTTGCTTCACTGTTGGAGCTAGTAACATAAGCATTTAGATGCAATAAACTTTGGTCTGATACAGTTACATACCAGAGGAGGCTGGTGGGAGGACCTATAGGAGGACGGGTTCATTGTAATGGTTGGAATGGAATGAATCAAACACGTGGTTTCCATGTTTGATATCGTTCCATTATTCCATTCCAGCCATTACAATGAGCCCATCCTCCTACAACTCCTCCCACCAGCCTCCTCTGCTATATACAATCTCAACAAGACATATATCAGCTCTAACCTAAACATACTCCTAGACAATACAGCATAAACAACTGAATGAATGCCCCCCTTGCCTCTGCTCAGTGATTGGCTAATATCCATCTTCACTGTATTCATTCTCATAGCGTTTAGCCGCTGAAGAGACAACATGACAGCGACGGCAGCGTGTGGAATAAATAAATTCCCTCCGGAATACACTGCCATTTATGGCTCTGCTGCGACACAAAGCGCTGGGTGTAATTAAGTCAATGTGAAACGGCAAATTAATCTTATGAAATGACAGCGTTGTGTCGCCGCAGATTTGGAATAACAATGTGATCTTATGGCGCTATGTAAATGTGGTGGCTGCAGCTCCGTCTGGAATGGATGCTGTCCATGCTATCATAGTTACCGGGTATGTATCCCTATGTTACACTATCCCCTCATCATGCAGCGCCAGGGAGAAAATGCCTCCACATGGGTGATGGTCCAGTAGACAGGGAGGACTGGTGTCTGATGGGGTGGGGGCATGCTACCTGCCATAGACAGGAGAGATTCAGGCACAGCTGTGTTGTAACACTAGATGGTAGTGGTGGTAGAAACTAAGGAATAGTTGTGTTGTAACACTAGATGGTAGTTGTGGTAGAAACTAAGGAATAGTTGTGTTGTAACACTAGATGGTAGTGGTGGTAGAAACTAAGGCAAGGTTGTAACACTAGATGGTAGTGGTGGTAGAAACTACGGCACGGCTGTGTTGTAAATGGTAATGGTGGTAGAAACTAAGGCACGGCTGTGTTGTAACACTAGATGGTAGTGGTGGTAGAAACTAAGGCAAGGTTGTAACACTAGATGGTAGTGGTGGTAGAAACTACGGCACGGCTGTGTTGTAAATGGTAATGGTGGTAGAAACTAAGGCACGGCTGTGTTGTAACACTAGATGGTAGTGGTGGTAGAAACTAAGGCATGGTTGTGTTGTAACCCTGGATGGTAGTGGTAGAATACCTCTCACTCTATAGAGACAGAGAAGTGGCTATGAACCAGAACTGCATGGAGAGAGGCTGATGAGCTGTAACTAGGCCACAGCCAGGAAGACACTGTAGAGGTAGGAGACTATCACCAAAGGCAATACGTGCTGCTTTCACACTAGGGACTGGCTGATGGAAACCATACATTTATCTGTTATTTTACCAGGTACGTTGACTGAGAACACGGTCTCATTTACAGCAACGACCTGGGGAATAGTTACAGGGGAGAGGAGGGGGTGAATGAGCCAATTGTAAACATAAGGACACGTGTGTCTGTGTGTACTTGTCAACTTTTTTATGTGACAATCTAGCCCCCTTCAAACTAACCTCTGGACTTCAAAGCCAGTTCCACTGTGTTTAATTGTTTCCCTCTAAATCAGGGACTGATTTAGACCCGGGACACCAGGTGTGAGCAATTAATGATCAGGTAGAACAGGAAACCAGCAGGCGACAGACCTCATAGGGTAAGAGTTGAATATCCCTGGTTTATACAGATGCACATGTGATTGTACTAATGTATTCATAAAAGTCTGTTGACCTATGCATTGATATAATTGTGTTTGTATGAGTGCCTATACTACATACACAGTCCCAGTGGAGGTCGGTGAGGCAGAGGGAACTTATTTATATGAATGTACTGTATGCCTTAGCCATGTGGGTACACATGTGCCTTTTATGTTGATCTAGATGCACACTGCTTACTGTATGTGTAAACTGTAGACAGGAAACTAGTGTGTTCTCGCTCACTTTCACACAATACTCTCTCAGTTTCTTTCATGTACTTTGTTCCTGCAGTCTCTTTCCTTCAGACCCTTTCTTTCACTTTTGTCATTTCCTTCTCAGGAATATGTTTGTGACAAGCCAGGTGAATTTCCTTCTGCCTTTTTCACCCCACTCTCTCTATTCCTCCATCCACCCCCATATATATTCTCCTCCTCCCTCCTCCAGACCCAGGTTGGGTCTCCCTATTACAACCACAGTAGAAAAATGCAGTATTACGCTGGTGGCCTCTCCCTGCCTGTTGTTACCCCTATCCTGCACTTTCACACTGACCCTGCTCTCAACAGTCAACACCACATTCTAATGTGTCACAGCCAGCTTTCATGGGACTTTTGAGCCATACATGGCTTAGTGGAAACATGCTAACCAAGAAAACTAACCCAGATTACTGCTAACTGGATGGAAACAGGCTAACTGGATGGAAACAGGCTAACAAAGCTAACTGGATGGAAACAGGCTAACAAAGCTAACTGGATGGAAACAGGCTAACAAAGCTAACTGGATGGAAACAGGCTAACAAAGCTAACTGGATGGAAACAGGCTAACAAAGCTAACTGGATGGAAACAGGCTAACAAAGCTAACTGGATGGAAACAGGCTAACAAAGCTAACTGGATGGAAACAGGCTAACAAAGCTAACTGGATGGAAACAGGCTAACAAAGCTAACTAACCCAGATTACTAATCATTATTGCAGCTCAGCAGCACAGACAGACTCCAGTAGATGCAGTCCTGCAGCCTACTATACCCTGTAGGATTACACTAAAATGTCCCTTCCTCATCTTGACCTTTAAACCCCCCACTTCCCCAACCTCCTGTTAAGTGCTAGAAGGCCGTTACAGGACCATTAACGGATGCCCTAATGAGCTTTCCTAGAGACTTTCTCTCAAAACATAAGCCCCTCCCGGCCCCATCTGGCCAGTCACACCACATAACAGGTCCTCTCCCTCTCGCCAGTCCTTCTCTCTCGCTCATTAAGAGCTTTGGCACAGAGGGAAGTGAGAGGATGTGTTCTATCTACAGTGCTCTGGGTTCAATTCACTTCAAAACCCTGCCAGCTAAGTGCACACTGTGCATACTCTCACTTTCTCTGTTGCTCCGACTGTCATTCTCCCTCCATCCCCCTCTCTTTTCAATCAGTCAGTCAGTCTAAGGTAATAGGAGGTAGGAGTGGTTGCAGAATGTTGGAAAAGATGAGAACAACACACCTTTGGTTTTCTGTTCAGTGACCTGGAAAGAAAGAGGAAGAACATATTAGCAACAGATTTTTTTTTTAAGTACAAGGGACTACAGATAAATGAGCTGGCTGGATAAAACTGCCACATTTATTGAAATGTTGATGTGTAGGCCTATTGTCCCTGTCAAATACACATAATAAAGAAAGGAGTCCTAACTGAAGTATGTGTTTTATGTCAATATTTAATGCAACAGACAAGGTCTCCTCTCTCGGAGTTAGCCTGCTAGCGTTAGCATGCTACTGGGTTGGCTGCCTGCACTTCAGCCTTGCTCTGACTGAAAGCCAGCCAATTCCATTGGAACAGAATGTTCAGGGAAATGTTCTTATTAGCCTATTATAATGCTACATGTTTTATGTTCATCCCTCCACCGGCTGAGCTTAGGGGCTTTTGCCTGGTGGGTCATGTGGATTAGTTAGCCAGAAAGTGAAAGAGGCAAACACACACACACACAGGTACAGTGGCGTATGCAGGAACACACACACGCTGGCCAGCTCCCCCCTTCAGCTCTGCTTTCCTCAGCCTCACAGGAGGCTGCATGTGATAAAGAGAAGCAGCATGACACATTAGCCTGTTTAGCCAACGGAGTGGAAAGGGATCACTTACTGACACGGTTCAGAGCAGAGGGAGCGAGGGAGGGTGAAAGAGGAGAGGAAGAGAGCAGGGCACAGGGTAGAGGCTGATATCATCATCTTGCTTTGTGTAAAGCTACACCATTAAAAACAGGGGTTGGTGCTTGTATGAGGTAGTACCATAAAAACGCGGGTTGGTGCTAGAGGTCGACCGATTATGATTTTTCATGCCGATACCGATTATTGGAGGAACAAAAAAATGTAGATACCGATTATTGGAGGAACAAAAAAATGTAGATACCGATTATTGGAGGAACAAAAAAATGTAGATGCCGATTATTGGAGGAACAAAAAAATGTAGATACCGATTATTGGGGGAACAAAAAAATGTAGATACCGATTATTGGGGGAACAAAAAAATGTAGATACCGATTAAATCGGCCAATTTTTATTTATATATATTTATAATAATGACAATTACAACAATACTGAATGAACACTGAATATAATACATCAAAATACATTTAGTCTCAAATAAATAATGAAACATATTCAATTTGGTTTAAATAATGCAAAAACAAAGTGTTGGAGAAGTAAAAGTGCAATATGGGCCATGTAAGAAAGCTAACGTTTTAGTTCCTTGCTCAGAACATGAGAACATATGAAAGCTGGTGGTTCCTTTTAACATGAGTCTTCAATATTCCCAGGTAAGAAGTTTTTTTGTTGTAGTTATTATAGGACTATTTCTCTCTATACCATTTGTATTTCCTTTCATTGACTAGTGGATGTTCTAATAGGCACTTTAGTATTTCCAGCCTAATCTCTGGAGTTGATGGGCTTTAAGTCAAATAGCTGCTGGCAAATGCAGGAAAGTGCTGTTTGAATGAATGCATACGAGCCTGCTGCTGCCTACCACCGCTCAGTCAGACTGCTCTATCAAATCAGAGACTTAATTATAATATAATACCACACAGAAATACGAGCATTAGGTCATTAATATGGTCAAATCCGGAAACTATCATTTTGAAATACGGAACTGTTCCGTATTTTATAGAACGAGTGGCAACCCTAAGTCTAAATATTGCTGCTACATTGCACAACCTTCAATGTTATAATTATGCACAATTCTGGCAAATTAATCACGGTCTTTGTTAGCAAGAAATGGTCTTCACACAGTTCGCAATGAGCCAGGCGGCTCAAACTTCTGCATATACCCTGACTCTGTTGCACAGAACAGAACGCAAGAGAAGTGACAATTTCCCTAGTTAAAATAAATTCATGTTAGCAGGCAATATTAACTATATATGCAGGTTTAAAAATATATACTTGTAATTGATTTTAATAAAGGCATTGATGTTTATGGTTCGGTACACATTGGTGCAACGACAGTGCTTTTTTCGCGAATGCGCTTGTTAAAACACCCGTTTGGCGAAGTAGGCTATGACTCAATGATATATTAACAGGCACCACATCGATTATATGCAACGCTGAACAAGCTAGTTAAACTAGTAATATCATCAACCATGTGTAGTTAACTAGTGATTATGTTAAGATTGATTGTTTTTTATAAGATACGTTTAATGCTAGGTAGCAACTTACCTTGGCTCCTTGCTGCACTCACGTAACAGGTAGTCAGCCTGCCACGCAGTGTCCTCCTGGAGTGCAATGTAATCGGCCAGAATGGGTGTCAAAAAACGCCGATTGTTATGAAAACTTGAAATCGGCCCCAATTAAAAATCGGCCATTCCGATTAATCAGTCGACCTCTAGTTGGCGCTGTATGAGGTAGTAATGAAAAAACAGGGGTTGGCGCTGTATGAGGTAGTATGATAAAAACAGGGGTTGGTGCTGTATGAGGTAGTATGATAAAACCAGGGGTTGGTGCTGTATGAGGTAGTATGATAAAAACAGGGGTTGGTGCTGTATGAGGTAGTATGATAAAAACAGGGGTTGGTGCTGTATGAGGTAGTATGATAAAACCAGGGGTTGGTGCTGTATGAGGTAGTATGATAAAACCAGGGGTTGGTGCTGTATGAGGTAGTATGATAAAACCAGGGGTTGGTGCTGTATGAGGTAGTATGATAAAAACAGGGGTTGGTGCTGTATGAGGTAGTATGATAGAAGTGTGTCCAAACAACAAGAACCATATGACGTCACACCTTTTTCTGAGCAGCTTCCTTCTTTTTCTTTTCTTCTTGCTTTCTCTTTTTCTTTTCTTCCATCAAATGGTTCTGGTCTCGTGTTCCCTGCTTCTTCTCTCGGCTGGAACAGAGGATCAAAAGACAGACATGTTTTACAACGCGGTTGCTGGCGAGGTGAGGACTGTCTGCACGTGAACACCTGGAATCCTCCCATGAATTCCATTCTGAAGCAGAGAGTTATAACTACTCACTGCAGCTCTTTACTGAGGGAATGTACAGACGATAGAAACACCATTAACAGATTGACCTGCGTGTGTGTGTGGCTTGGGTTGTATTGGCTCGGATTGACTTGTGTGGATGACTTGTGTGTGGTCTGGAAATTATTAGGAGGCATTGTGGTGCTGGTGGAGGCCAGAGCTGTGGTCCTCTTAGTGTTACTGAAACCCTTGATATGAGGCCCCATTCTTCAATCCCCAGACATCCAGTCAGTACCTATCGCCAACTCCAAGACAACCCAGACTCAGTAGGATGAGTAAGGCTGCATCTCACCCTGTTATTCACAATACAGTGCACTGCCTGACATCTCTATGACCAGTATTGAATGACCCAGGTAAAGTGAGGCACAGCCACACTCAGTACTAACTGCCACTCCCCAGATCCCTCAGAGTACTGCATCTTACCTGGTAGGGACCCAGCTCTCAGACACAAAGGCCTGCCAAGCCTCCACTCCACACACATGCTCCAAAGCCATTAAAAAAACACACACAAAAACGACCTGACATTTCCACATCCTTTCGCGAGCAGCAAGTTCCAGAGGAGAGTTGGGTATTCAGCGTCCCAAATGGCACCCTATTCCCTACATTGTCCACTACTTTTGACCAGAGCACTATGTTAGGGAATAGGGTGCCATTTGGGATGCGTCCCGATCCTATATTTAGCCTTAATACGCCTAGGCCTTTTCTCTTTTCACTTAAAAAGCTCCAGCATTAAGGACAGAGATGGGGGAATAATAACTGCATGGAAAAATACATAAATTGGAATCCGGTTTCCTTGAACCGGAGATGAGAAATTGCATCTAAAAATGTAAGCCAAGCATGTGCTGCAATGCCGTGCCATCGCCTGGCAACAAGAGCTCCCGAGGCCTGATGAGTGTGCAGCCAGGTGGAGAGGTGGTGGATGTTGGCCCTTAAGCACTGATCCAGAGTCAGTTAGGTTTTTAGGCCGCTGCACAGTGCACTGCATATTACTCACCGGTCTTCGGGGCATCAGGGTTGACACAGTCTCTAGAAAGACCAAATTTGATTAGTTATTTTTTTTAAATTTAAACTAGGCAAGTCAGTTAAGAACAAATTCTTATTTACAATGACGGCCAACCCCGGCCAAACCTGGATGACGCAGGGACAATTGTGCGCCGCCCTATGGGACTCCCAATCACAGGCGGTTGTGATACAGCCTGGAATCGAACCAGTGTCTGTAGTGACGCGTCTAGCACTGAGATGCAGTGCCTTAGACCACCGCCCCACTCGGGAGACAAATCAGGTGTGTTTTTGTTGGAATTCAACATGTCTGAGGGAGAAGGTTTGAGAAAAATGCCTAGCCTATAAAAACACAACTACCATAACCAACACAGTCTGCTCCCCTTCTTCCATTAGGATACAATATAAACAGAAGGCAAAGAAGCAGGCTGAAGCACAATAAGGCAAGTCTACCACAGAGAAGCAGGCTGAAGCACAATAAGGCAAGTCTACCACAGAGAAGCAGGCTGAAGCACAATAAGGCAAGTCTACCACAGAGAAGCAGGCTGAAGCACAATAAGGCAAGTCTACCACAGAGAAGCAGGCTGAAGCACAATAAGGCAAGTCTACCACAAAGAAGCAGGCTGAAGCACAATAAGGCAAGTCTACCACAGAGAAGCAGGCTGAAGCACAATAAGGCAAGTCTACCACAGAGAAGCAGGCTGAAGCACAATAAGGCAAGTCTACCACAGAGAAGCAGGCTGAAGCACAATAAGGCAAGTCTACCACAGAGAAGCAGGCTGAAGCACAATAAGGCAAGTCTACCATAGAGAAGCAGGCTGAAGCACAATAAGGCAAGTCTACCACAGACTTCAATACAACATAAGGAGGTGCAGTTGCTCACGCAGGCAATTAGCAACTAAGCTAAAACAACTGACCTGATAATAGTAACGTGTGTAGGCTGGCGAATGTCTCAAAGAAATCGCACACAAAAAACGCTGTCTCTCACATATCCACGTAGCCATGCACTGATTGGCCAGTCGACGGGCTAATCAGCCAATCTCGGGGGCTAATCTTGGCTTTGGTCCTCTTAACACTTCACCGGGAGTTACCTCACAGCATGGGCCACAGACTAGCTTGGAACAGAGCTGAGTGCTCCATGTAGCTCCATGTGTTAAGTGGAAAACTGTTGACTAGCCATAAGCCGCTGCAGCGTTCTCCATGTTGGCCTATTTGGTTCCAAAGAGCAGCAGCAGGAAAGAACAGAGCTATTAATAGGCAACTCCTACTGTCTGGCTGTTTTTAGGGTTGAAGACCAGAGATTATGTGGATGGAAATTTGCCTCAGAACTCCGATGTGCTTCCATACCACGGCTAACCCATTAGATCCATAAATATTTATTTTTGTGGGGCCCACAGCCCAGCTATTAAGCCTAGCTACAGCTGCTGGATAAATATAGCCACAGTCTCCATTCAACATTGATGCACTGTGCTAGTGTCTCATAGTATCAGAGGAATGGAGTGATGGCCCAGCTGAGCTAAACTGCTGTCTGTCTAGGCACAGGCTGAGCCGGAAAACATAGACCTAGGCTACACATACTGGAAACTGTCCAGGATCAGTTGGTCCTTGTGCAAGACAACTCTGGTAAAAGGACTGTGAAACAAGGACTTTCATTTTTTTAAACCAAATATTACGATTGCAATTTGACGTGGAACAAAGATCAAATCACTTGGATGAACTGCCGGAATCATAGAAAGAGAATGACTTATTTAAGAAGGGAAGTTGAAAGCAGCATAGTTCTTGTTTGGAACAATCGGTTGACTGCCTTTGACCCAACAGAACAGCATGCAAACATCTAGTAATTACCAGCGAGGAGGAGGAACGGTGCTGCTTGGTGTGTGGGGGAAGCCACTGCAAGAGGAAAATAACTAGAAAAACCTCCGTTACACTGGGCTGAGATGCCTTTCAAAATATCACGTGACATGGATCTTATCCATATTGCAATTTCAATGTGAATCCGATTAATTGTGCAGCCCTAGTGTGTGTGTGTGTGTGCATGGTCTAGGGAGGTGGATCCCCAAGAAATGCCAAAATAAGGTACCTAAATGAGAGAGACGTTGAAAAAATGAGTTGTTTTGACTGTCAGGGGGTTGAATGACTGACATGGACATTGAGGCAGTGCCAGTCAGCAGTCAGTTTGGAGCAGGAAGACAGTGATTGACAAGCTAAACGTACAGCCTTGAGCTTGATGCTGCTTCTGAGGTGCTGGAGGATAGAACCACTAAAACACAACAAGAGGATTAGAGAGGTGATTTCTATTAAACCAGAATGCTTCTGGGAACAAAGGCGGACAAAAGGCAATCAGAGAGAGGGTAGAGGAAGGACCGTACAATAAAGAGGGTAATGGTATGATGGGGTGGGAAGGTGGGTGTGCAGGTTGCTTTTGATATCCAGACACTCTGGTGTATGTGAGAACACATACAAGGAAGGGGGGAGGTGGTGGGTGTGCAGGTTGCTTTTGATATCCAGACACTCTGGTGTATGTGAGAACACATACAAGGAAGGGGGGAGGTGGTGGGTGTGCAGGTTGCTTTTGATATCCAGACACTCTGGTGTATGTGAGAACACATACAAGGAAGGGGGGAGGTGGTGGGTGTGCGCTCGGTGGAGGGAAGGGGGCTTGCGAGAGACGATAGTCACTGGGCACAGAGCCAGGAATGCCAGCACTGCAAGACAAATAAGAGCGAGGCTGCTGAGCCCCTGGGAGAAGGGTTGCTTGCTCGCTAGCAACCGCAGCAGCCGCAATGGCGGAATCAGACTGCAGCCCCTCTGCTTGGCACGATCGTACATTAGGAAGACAGACCGCACTTCCCAAAACGCTCTGGAAAACGAGATCTGATGTGCCACATTGGAGCCCTTCGGCTATCCCAAAACACTGCTTAAAATTATCCATCCATCTGCCAAAAAAGGACAGTTAAATTAAAGAAATCTGGGAAACCAGGCTGGTATTCACAGTGGAATTTGAAAAAGGCTTTTGATAAAGCATGACTGGAATTTATACATAAAAGCCTGGAATATTTCCATTTTGGAGAATCTCTTATACAAATGGGTTCATTATATTTTATTTGGAATGGCAAGCCAGACAAAATTATAATGAATATTAATTTGGAGAGCATAAAGGATTCAATAATAAATCATCTCACTAAAGGCTTCAAATCATACAACAACTACACTTAAATTCAAACGGGTTCTCTAGCAGCTTAGTAAGAATGGCTCACCCCATGTTCAAGAATGGCCTTTTTCCCCAATTACAACCTCTCTCTTCCTGTTATTTGAAAATGAAATAATCTCCAAAATATCGCTATTTTTAAAACAAGCAATAGAAAGCTGGTTGCAATTTCAGTTTAATCCACCAGAAAAGACAGAACAAATATTCCAACAAATATTATGGTTAAACTCAAATATACTAATTGATCAAAAATATATATAATTTGAAAATAAATTATAAAATATAGGACTGGTTGACTTGTCACACATGCAGCTAAAACAAATGTCTTCTCAATCTAAAATTAAAACTAACTAATTGCAGCATTACCACAAAAATGGAAAAAGCACTTGGAAGGAGAGAAAGTAAGGAACTTGTCTGTCGGCCCTGCATTAAATACCTACATTTGTTTTGTTTTTAAATGGTGATAAAAAGTATAGCAGTTTCATTTCAGGACAACAACAAAGTGACCGCTGTGCCATATAGATTGCAAGATAGTTGAGAGGAGATTCTCAATGTACCGATTCCATGGCACATGGTTTATGAACTGATTCGCAAAACTTTGTTTTTCAATTTAACTTATACAAAATTCTTGCCAATTAAATGTTACATTAAAGGGTGATACAACCATCCCAGCACTGCAGACTTTGCTGCGAAGAGAGAGAATCATTAGAGCACTTGTTTTGGTACTGTCAAATATGTAGCTTGTTTTTGGTCGCAGGTTCAGGAATAGCTTAAGAATTTACCTGGAGCCAACTCTGCAAATAGGACTGCTGGATGATTTGAAAAGTCATAGTCAATTCACCAATAACATAATAATAATCTGAACAAAAATGTTTCTTTAATTTACAATCTGTAGAAACTATGAGAAAAGGTTCAGAACATTTGTGAAACATTACATCTGAAAAATATATGGCAAATAGAAATCAAAACTGGATGGTGTTCAGAGATAGATGGCAGGGGTTGATGGTAGCTGAAGGGTGGGACTTAAAATGACTAAATGTGGCTGTTCTCAGACGATCCCACAGGTGAAGAAGCCAGGTGTGGAGGTCCTGGGCGGTTACACGTGGTCTGCGGTTGTGAGGCCGGTTGGACCTACTGACAAACTCTCTAAAACGACTTTGGAGGCAACAACTCGTGGACATTCACAAGAGTTAGCCAATTGCACGCTCCCTAAACTTGAGACATCTGTGGCATTGTTGTGTGTCAAAATTGCACTTTTTAGAGGGGCCTTATTGTAGCCAGCACAAGGTGCACCTATGTAACGATCCTGCTGTTTAATCAGTTTCTTGATATGCCACACACATCAAGTGGATGGATTATCATGGCAAAGGAGAAATGCTCACTAATAGGGATGTAAACATTTTTGTCCACAAAATTGGAGAAATATGCTTTTTGTGCGTATGGAACATTTCCGGGATCTTTAATTTTAGCTCATGAAACAAACACGTTTGTGTGTGAGAGAGAATTATCTACACACACACACTCAGTACCAGTCAAAAGTCTGGACACACCTACTCATTAGGGTTTTTCTTTATTTTTACTATTTCCTACATTGTAGAATAATAGTGAAGACATAAAAACTATGAAATAACACATGCTCTGGCCAGGAGATTTTTCAGATGCTACACTCTTAGCAGGCCCTCAGAAATAAAAGCTATGGATCGGCTCCAGCAGTTGAAGTTCCCGATTACTTTCATCCTCTCCGTCAGTAACCGGAGCAGCCGTTTCACGAGCCCGGTCAAACAACGTATTGCTCCAATAGATCACAGAACGTCCCCAACAAAAGAACTTATTAGACTCCAATCACGTGGCACTTGCTCTGTTTCCACATTCATCTTCATAAAAAGCCATTATCCAGCAGGTGAAAGGGCTGTATATGAAGGGAAACTCACGTAGCAAGAAGACTAAATTAACACCAATCAACGTAATAAATGCTGTCTTTGTGCAGGGCTGGGCAGTCAGGAACTATTTTTTACTGAAGCAGGTGAAGAAGAACTCCAAAACTTTGTGTAAATTCAATAAAACAACTTGCTAGACTTGCTGAAGGTCCAACTGATGAGCTAACTGCCATTAACATGTTCAATGGCCCACTTTGGCCAAGTAGCCTAGTCTGCATTTCTTAGTGTAATTTTAAAATATATATATTATACTAAATATTTTTTACATACAAGGCTAAAGGATATAAAGTCTATTGAAGTACTGACACTGGGCTTGAGAGGCCGTTAGAGAGTGGAATCAGTGGATGACTCAAATTGGTCACCTCAAGTGGGCCTCTCTTCAGAAGTCTAGGAAACCAGAAAGCCAAGCCTTCAGTCAGACCTCAGGGGGACAAACCCTACTGTTCACTTCAAGGGCCTTTCAATAATCTCCCCTTTGCCTCATTTAGGTCTACTTGGAGAATGACAAGTGTTCTGCCCCAGAGCTCAGCCCCTCTGGGAGTGAACATGCGTTAGCAGAGAGAAAGGCCCCAGCGCCAGCTTCATGGCTCGTTAAACCTGGCCTAACGTTTACCAACATGGTGCCATTGAATGACTGCTGCCCGTAATAGGGCAAAAGACAACGATGACATTATAAAGGGAATGAGTTGTTTATAAGGAAACAGAAGGATTGTGCTTCAGAGGTCTAGTCTATATCTTATCAAAAGATATGGCGTCCATTCCGTTTCAGGTCTGGTAGCCTAGTTGGGAGGATGGACGTCCATATCCATTCATGAATTCACTAGGATATCTTGGAGAATATCTCAAAGTGGGGTTTTCAGACTGTGATATTTCCATTGCCAGCTCTTTGAATTTGCAGTTATAAAATCACCAGGATCTCCCACTGAGATTGATGTTTAATCTAGAACAGAGAGATTCTAATAGTGGGTAGTGGGGAGAAAATCTTCAAGTGTGGTTCCTCCCCAAACTGATATTTCCCTTGCAAGTCTGTACAACTTTACGAATTTGCAATTCAGTGTGTGAGCTGAACGCAAACGACAATCTATTGCAAGGCTATCTGTCAAATCAAACAGACTGGCTGTTGACTGCTTAGTTACACTAACATATGAAACCCAAAACAAAGAATGAAAAGGTCCACTCTTTAGATCATCAACAAAAAGATGTTTAATAGAGTTGAGCTAATGACTAGTTAGCGACAGAACCTGCTGGGTGTTGGCGCTATTCAGAATCAGATTAAGTGATTCATGTGAAGAGGCTGTGGATCAAGGCTTTTCCTCACTTAGGCGTACACTATACTTCATATTCAGCCTAGTACATCCACTTGTATGGCACTCAATTATCAAGAATGAATTTGCCTTTCTGGCTGCTTAGAGAACGCCTGAGGACCAAACTGCTGAGTTGGGACGAGGAGAGTGATATGCTTTAGTTATGCTGATCTGTGCTTCGATCGCTTTGTACTTATTCAGACCTGATTAATAAGAACATGGATTCTTCTGACAGTTCTTGAATTGTTGATATGTGTGTGTTCTTCTTCTAGGCCTTGCCTAGCAAATCTGAGGGGCAGATCAGGGAATAATTTGGGACTATCAACAATGCTAGCTTGTAAGAAATAGAGCCAATCAAAACCATTACCTCAGAGATCCTGTCCTGGTTAGCCAATAGTGTGGCATGCAAAGTCAAAACATGTAAACCTATCTCTAAGAAACAGTTTGACATCAGAGCATTTCACAAAGAGCAAGGTTAGTAATTTCAAAGGCAAACAACTACCCTGTAAGCCAAACTGCCAGAGCTGCCACAGAAACTTAACCATCAGGCCACTGTGTGTATGCTGAGCTGAGGAGAGGAACTGAGTGCAGGCCTAAGACCTGATCTGTATAGTAATCAGAGCATTAAGAGTGTGTATGGGGTGGTCGATGTCAACTGACTGTGAAGACAGTGTAATGACAGATGTCACAGGGATAAGGGGATACAGGAAGAGAAAATGTGTTTCAATTAAAAAGAGATTATGAGATCTTGACAGTTCAAAGGATTCCAACTGTAGAAGAACAACTCATTGTGCCATGGAGTCCCTCTCGCTAAAATAATGGTACAGGACATCTTCCTATAAACACATCTAGGGACGGGTGTTGACTAGCATAAGCTAAACTGCTGCAACATAGGATGGGTCTATCCATTTTCACAAATAACCATGTGCTTTCATGTCTCTATTCAAATAAACAAAGCCTTGTGAACAATAAAGCAACCTTCCTCTGGAGCGCATTCCAACTCTGGCAACATGGCCCATCTTTCAGCCTGGCAAGCCCCTTCCTCTCTGGGAGACTCATGCCAGGGCAGCCCAGCCATTATGACTGCATGCCCAGAGCAGGAGGCAGTTGCCATCAACAATAAATGTGTATTCATGTCAGAGAAAGCAAGAGGAGGAAATCGCTTGCTAGTCGCTACCTTTTAAAAATCAGCAACCAACAGAAACATGGCAGGCTTAAGCAGAGAACCAAGCTTGTAACTGTGGACCCAGCTTCAGCCATGTCTGTTTGGTTAGACTAGAGAGATTTGATTGGCTGTATTCCGACCACACAAGGGCCAAAGGTTATGTCTAGTTGGGATGCAGCTTGTCAAATTTGACGCCAAAAGTTGTTTCCCTAACCCAATTCTTCTAACCTGCAACGAAAAGTCAATTTGGACAAATACTGTATCTCTTCTAGACAAGACCAGGGCCAAAGCAATTAACCAGAAGTGCCATGAGAATTGGAAAGGATCCAAGATGGACTTCCAAACCACTAATCTCAAATGTGTATAACCTCAGATAGAGCCCGAAATTCCTTGGCTAATTTGTTTAACCAGCCCCATTACTACCCCCATAACCCTAAGCCATTGGATAGTAGTCCTGCTTGTGACCCCAACCAGCTCATGTTGTATCTGTATTTGACTACATTGTCTATTTTATCACCACAGCAGTACCGAATGCCTACCTGCTTACTCTAGAATAGATCTATGTGCTTAGCATTTCAAACACATATGCCAGTCGGCATGCGCATGTGGGATGTTGTTGAAGCCCATTATTAAATGTCATTGGTTAATGCAAATGTCACGGTCAAAGTTGCTTCTTTCTAGCTATACTGATCATTTTCCTCCCAGTGTGCATTAGGTTTGCATTTCTGATCAGTTTTGTTTCCTTTTATGAATACATTTTAAAGATGGTTATTACAATGAAGTGATTTAATAAAAACAAGACCTTGGTAGTCAAATTTAGAAAATTGCCAACAATGTTGCAATACTCAAACATGAAGGCATTAGGCACTTTTGATAAATTGATGCTGTTTATCAATCGGAAGCTGCAGCCGCATATCAGGGCGCTTTGCTTGGATGCGAATCCCCGCCCCTCTTTAAATATTTCTCTAAATAAATCATGTTAAAAGATTAGAAAATACAATACGTCTTACCTCATTTCCCACTGTGGGATTTAGTGAATTTGAATTCAATTTGAGGTGTAATTTGCATGACAATAATCGATGTTGTCCTTGATACCCTTATCACAGACCAATATTTCGGTCGCAGCAAGAAGCTACAGTAGCAAAGCAATACAGCTACCGTTAGCTCTCTGTAGTCCTAAACATTTGGCGAAGTTTTAGGTTCAAAACGTGTTCTCTAGTCTCGAATTTAATTGCAAACAACCAAAGCAAATGTTGATTATCTCAGCAAACAACGTGAAATAGAGCAAGTGTCAGAGAAAGGAAGAAATGGCAGCAGAGTGCGATATTTAAGCAAACAAGCTAGCTAATGTCAAGCAAGATAAAGTATATCGGTGCAACTTGTGTACTTTTTCAGCTAAATATAAAAACGAACACCATATGCATTTTCAGTAACCTACCTTGTCTTTGATGAGCTGACATTTTTAAAGTGCAAAAAAAAAAATGTTTTACAGCACGCGACTGTGAAATGTTCGCAAATAGAGGAATCCAAGAGAGCAAATTCTTGCAAAATCCAATATTTGGAGAGGGGGTATTTCCAAGATATCCATTAAAACATCGTCGATGATAATTCCTACCGTTCAGCGGGCTTTCGTTAGTGGTGCCTCTGCAGCCATTTTGTTCAAACTAGCGATAGCAGCAGCTCGCGACGCTTGAATCAGAGGTACAGGACGTGCATCTGTCCCTAGCGACTGGCCACGTGACCTCCAATAACAAACTGGTCCCACTCAAAGAGGCGCCACATGCTCCGCCTCACCGTTTCCATGACAACTACAGTGGCCAACCTCTCTACCTCCTTGTTTCCTTGCCTTCCTTCCTCTCCCTTTCTGACTTGCTTACTAAGAAAGCAATGCAATGCAATGCAATAGCTATACAGTGTTTGAGCTCACAGTTCTGTAGCTTTTGAAGATTTAGAATGTTTAGTTCCTAATGTGTTATGTGAGCAAGTGCAATGTTTATGCTTCGCTGGTTATGTACTTTTCACCTACAGAGGGCACAATTTCAACACATCTTATGTTGATCATACACCAGCACTTACAAACATGTTAGTGCTCTCTGTGCCAGCCCAGCATTCCATTCCTATTTGCATAACACACACATACACACCAGCAGTACTCCACACCATGCCTTCTTTTTCTATATTATTTATTGTTGTTGTTGCAAACAAAGAATGAAATAGATGTTTAAGTGGATTCCACAGGGTTCTCTAGCAGCTTAAGGTGATGATTCCAACTGGGCCAATTCAAATCTACAAAATGAGACTCAGCATGGAAGATTGGAGGCTACAATGGGCTTGTATGCTATCTACTATCTGGTAGGGTAGGAAAACACAATTACCTCCACAAGTCAATATTTTAGTCATGCTGGAATGATAACGATAAACTTCTCTATCCCCCACTTCCAGTTTATCTCTGTCATCCTTCTCTCGCTCTCTCAAGAGACAAACAAATACGATCAGAGTGCCGGACAAATATTTCACTGTGCAACGAGCCAAATCTGGATCTCACTAAGGACCCATATCTCTCTCTCTCGTTAGCTCTGATCTACCATTCACACCCAGGCTAAGCAAACCCCATCTGATACGGTTGCTTAGAGGCTTAGATGAATATGTGTCTATCAGAAGACATCATATACATGACCATAAAACTATGACTCTGATAATAAATGGGATGACAGCCCCCCATGAGTACACACAATGAAATAACCATCTGGACTCATGTCACCCACATGGATCATGGCAGAGATATGCCTTACGGCGACAGTAGCAAAGCACAATGACTCAGCCTACATCATGATGAAGTACATGGTGAGGCGTGGAGGAAGAGAGGGAGGGGGAGAGAGAGACACTAAGCATGGCTTATGGAAAATACTCCTAAGGGTGTCATGGCCTCTACAGACGTTCATAATTCAATGTCCCCTGGTAGCTACCAGTCTCTCTCTCTCTCTCTCTCTCTCTCTCTCTCTCTCTCTGTCTGTCTGTCGGATCCTATAAAGGGTTAAGTGTCATCTTAGGCAGACTCAGGGGGCCAGACAGGGGTTGTTGAACTTGATGTCACCAGAGTGGACGTTAGTATTGATCGCGGTCACAGGGAGTCAACGTACGCCGCTTAGAGATTCAATTATGACCCTTGCCGACCCCGCGACATCTGTCTGCCAGAGATAAAAGGTCAGGCTGTTAACGTGTAACAACTTGGCCCCGTGGCAAACACAGGAGGTAAATTAAAGGAGGAATTGTCACTGGGGAGAGGAGGGGTGGAGGAAAGAAGAGTCTCGGATAGGAGAACTGCTTTATAGATTCAGGTAAGGGTATAATCGGTTTAATATACAGATACAGACAAACACAGACAGCGATAAACACAGAGACAGCGATAAACACAGAGACAGCGATAAACACAGGGACATCCATAAACACAGAGACAGCCATAAACACAGAGACATCCATAAACACAGAGACGTCCATAAACACAGAGACGTCCATAAACACAGAGATAGCCATAAACACAGAGACATCCATAAACAGGGACATCCATAAACACAGAGACAGCCATAAACACAGAGACAGCCATAAACACAGAGACATCCATAAACACAGAGACATCCATAAACACAGAGACATCCATAAACAGAGACATCCATAAACACAGAGACATCCATAAACACAGAGACATCCATAAACACAGAGACATCCATAAACACAGAGACATCCATAAACAGAGACATCCATAAACACAGAGACATCCATAAACACAGAGACATCCATAAACACAGAGACATCCATAAACACAGAGACATCCATAAACACAGAGACAGCCATAAACACAGAGACATCCATAAACAGAGACATCCATAAACACAGAGACATCCATAAACACAGAGACAGCCATAAACACAGAGACAGCCAATAAACACAAGAGACATCCATAAACACAGAGACATCCATAAACACAGAGACAGCCATAAACAGAGACATCCATAAACAGAGACATCCATAAAGAGAGACATCCATAACAGGGACATCCATAAACACAGAGACATCCATAAACAGGGACATCCATAAACACAGAGACAGCCATAAACACAGAGACAGCCATAAACAGAGACATCCATAAACAGAGACATCCATAAACACAGAGACAGCCATAAACACAGAGACAGCGATAAACACAGAGACATCCATAAACACAGAGATATCCATAAACACAGAGACAGCGATAAACACAGAGATATCCATAAACACAGAGACATCCATAAACAGAGACATCCATAAACACAGAGACAGCCATAAACACAGGGACAGTCATAAACACAGAAGCAGCCATTAACACAGAGACAGCCATAAACACAGAGACAACCATAAACACAGGGACAGCCATAAACACAGACAACCATAAACACAGAGACAACCATAAACACAGAGATATCCATAAACACAGATAACCATAAACACAGAGACAACCATAAACACAGGGACAGCCATAAACACAGACAACCATAAACACAGAGACAACCATAAACACAGAGATATCCATAAACACAGACAACCATAAACACAGAGACATCCTTAAACACAGAGACATCCATAAACACAGACAACCATAAACACAGAGACAACCATAAACACAGGGACAACCATAAACACAGGGAAAGCGATAAACACAGACAACCATAAACACAGAGACAGCCATAAACAACAGGGACAGCCATAAACACAGAGACATCCATAAACACAGGGACATCCATAAACACAGAGACATCCATAAACACAGACAACCATAAACAGAGACATCCATAACACAGAGACAGCCATAAACACAGAGACAACCATAAACAGAGACAATCCATAAACACAGAGATATCCATAAACACAGAGACAGCCATAAACACAGAGACAGCCATAAACACAGAGACATCCATAAACACAGACAACCATAACACAGAGACAACCATAAACACAGGGACAGCCATAAACACAGGGACAGCCATAAACACAGGGACAGCCATAAACACAGGGACAGCCATAAACACAGGGACATCCATAAACACAGAGACAACCATAAACACAGATGACAGCGATAAACACAGAGATATCCATAAACACAGGAGACATCCATAAACAGAGACATCCATAAACACAGAGACATCCATAAACACAGAGACAGTCATAAACACAGAAGCAGCCATTAACACAGAGACAGCCATAAACACAGACAACCATAAACACAGAGACAACCATAAACACAGGGACAGCCATAAACACAAAGACAGCCATGAACACAGAGACAGCCATAAACACAGGGACATCCATAAACACAGATACATCCATAAACACAGAGACAGCCCATAAACACAGACAACCATAAACACAGAGACATCCATAAACACAGAGACAACCATAAACACAGGGACAGCCATAAACACAGGGACAGCCAATAAACACAGAGACATCCATAAACACAGAGGAAAGCGATAAACACAGAGATATCCATAAACACAGAGACAGCCATAAACACAGAGACAACCATAACACAGGACAACCTAACCAGGGAAAGCGATAAACACAGGGACATCCATAACACAGAGACACCCATAAACATAGACAACCATAAACAGAAGACATCCATAAACACAGAGACATCCATAAACACAGAGACAACCATAAACCACAGACAGCCATAAACACAGAGACAGCCATAAACACGAGGACATCCATAAACACAGGGACATCCATAAACACAGAGACATCCATAAAACACAGACAACCATAAAACAGAGACATCCATAAACACAGAGACATCCATAAACACAGAGACATCCATAAACACAGAGACATTCCATAAACACAAGAGACATCCATAAACACCAGAGAACCATAACAACATACATAACACAGAGACAGCCATAAACACAGAGACATCGATAAACACAGAGGACATCCATAAACACAGAGACATCCATAACACAGAGAAAGCGATAAACACAGAGATTATCCATAAACACAGAGACAGCCATAAACACAGAGACATCCATAAACACAGACCAACCCTAAACACAGAGACAACCATAAACACAGGGACAGCCATAAACACAGAGACAACCCATAAACACAGAGACAACCATAAACACAGAGACAACCCTAAACAGGGACAGCCATAAACACAGAGACACCATAAAACACAGATACAGCCATAAACACAGAGACATCCATAAACACAGACAACCCTAAACACAGAAGAGACACCATAAACACAGAGACAACCATAAATACCGAGACAGCCATAAACACAGAGACATCCATAAACACAGACAACCATAAACACAGAGACAACCATAAACACAGGACAGCCATAAACACAGGAACAGCCATAAACACAGGGACAGCATAAACACAGAGACAACCATAACACAGAGACATCCATAAACACAGAGACATCATAAACACGAGACAGCCATAACACAGAGACAGCCATAAACACAGAGACAGCCATAAACACAGAGACATCCATTAACACAGGGGCAGACGGATACACACAGATGCACGCTGGAACGCAGACTCACCAAAAAGTTTTTAAAAAGTAATAAAATACAATATTTTTTCTGTCACATACACCAGATAGATGCAGTGAAATGTGTTGTTTTACAGGGTAAGCCATAGTAGTATGGTACATTGACCTTGATAGTTAGATCATTTGCTAAGGTTACCTGAACGTTGTTACAAATGATCTTTTCCATATATTTAAGGAGGAGTCAGCAAAATGATGTTGCACTAGCACATTGCGATGAGCGAGAAGCAAGACTTCATTCTTACACAGTCACACAGACTTTTTTCTTACAACCGGTCTAACTGATGTCATCAAATAAAGGAGGACCAAGGCCCTCTTCATATCTGCGCATGGGCACAGGTTTGCTTCACGCTCTTGCAACGTGGTAGCCACGTCTAATTCTTTCACCCATTCAATCCCTCATCTGTTACTTGTTCATGGGACCAGCTGACATTCACTCACTCACCTATTCACACTTGGTCACTCACTCACTCCCTCCGTCTTTTCCTCTCTCCCTCTTTTTCCCTCACTAACAGGGATGGAAAAGGTACTGGAATATCATACTCAAGTAGTAGTATATGTTACTTCAATTACATTTTTCTCAAGTAGGAGTACTGTTACTTTTTAATGACATTTTACTCAAGTAGATGCACTGTTACTTGAATGACATATTACTCAAGTAAAAGTACTGTTACTTTACTCAATTTCACTCAAGTAGAAACATGCTACCGATGCTAGCCTCGTGGGCATTAGATAGTCTATTGTGGCTCAATTGTAAGATAGAGAGTCACAACCACACTGTTTATCAGATTATTATACACAAACATAATTGGCTACCTTTATGAGATACACATGAACAATTAACTATAAACATTGGCTTGTGATTGCTCTCTTTCTCTATCGCTCCATTTCTGTGTCCCTCCAGATCTGTAGAGGTGCTGTATTCATCATAACAGCTGATAGTAGGCTATTTCAACCACATCAAATATGCATCAAAGCCAAACTGAAACCTCATCAGAAAAACATTGGGTCGTTTTCACAGCTTTCTTTTTCTTACAACCGGTTTAACTGATTGTCATCAAAAAGAAAGGAGGACCAAGGCCCTCTTCATATAATTCATTAAAAGGCCTTTATTTGTATGGCATGTTCAATGGGAACAAAGTGTAATAACTCTGAAGTGTTTCGGCTGCATGGCCTTTGTCAGGGAGGGCATGCAGCCTCCCTTTACACAGAAAATCTTTTCATTTTTTTGGTGATATTGCATTTTCTCCCCAGTCCCTAAAGGTCTTTGCTCCCTGAACAAAGATGACAGAGACTAGATGAAGCATTCATTCTATCGATCATTATTCTGTTGAGCAAGTATTTATTTATTCTTCTGGGGCACATATAATGACAAGAGAGAAGCGACATGGGGGGGCATCAGATTTGTACTTTATCACATATAGTTGGGCGGTTGTGGATGGGTTATTTTTAATTGCGGCGGGTAGCGTGAAGAAACAGCTGACCTGCACACCACTAACAAACACGCACACACTCTGTTTATCTACACTTGTGATGAGCATGTCTTTCTGAGGGGCTGGAAGTGAAGAGCAGCGCAGCCATCAAAGCCTCTTCACACTGTTATCCTTCCAAACCTGCTGGCGTCTCAGCAGCCCCACGCACCTGACATGTTCACTCACGGTTGTTTCGGAGGAGGTGTGCTAGCAGCGCTAAGTGCTAACGTCTGCTAGCGCAGCACCAGATTTTTTTGTGGACTCGAGATGAGATTGAAGATTGTGGGGGGATGGGAGGGACAGGAAGATATATCAGTCATGGATAACATAGTGATCTGTTTCTATAGGGCAAATACCCACTTGATCACTGTCTCTGCCGATATGTGTCAGGCATTGTCATTAGAAGAGAGAACATCTCTTCATGTATGTGTGTGCAGGGGCCCAGCTGAGGACGGGGGGGGGGGGGGGGGGGGGGGGCATGGACCCCCTACATTTTGAAATGGCATTTTTAGGCAACTAGATTCAGTAGCAGGCCAATTCTTGTTAGCATGGGGGGCCAGAACATAATTATAATATTCTCTACACTGCAAATTGACCACAACTAAGCCCCAAAAGATATTGTTGTTTTCAAATACTATAATTTCATACCTTGATAACATTGTCTATTTTATTTGTGGTAATACTTGGTGAACAGACTTCCTAAATTAAACTTATTTTTTAGCTGAATTCCTGGTGATTAGATTTTTTGCTAAATACTTTGGGGGGCAAAAAATCCCTTGCATGACGGTTTTGGCCCGCTGGCCGAATGTTGCCACCCATCATCTGTCTGTCATTCTGGGCTGGGGAGTCAGACACAATAGAGGCTGATCTTGACTTCACTCTGATCAATACTCTTATCCCCTGAGACGCTCCCTGTGTGCGTGTGTGTGTGTCATATTGATGAGCAGGACATGAGTGCAGTTGAAGCCATGGACCAAAAGGAGATGTGGATGAGTTAATGAATGTGAATAGGAACTGGACTAGGAAGACAAACAGCTAAACTTGATTCCCATTGCCAGTTGTTATCCTTTAACCTAGTATGCCTATTCAAAATACTAAAGACAAAGCAAGAAGAAAAGGTCACGGCATGAATATTCTATGATGCATATTCTAAGATATTATGAGGCAAACAAAAGTATTGCCATAACGTAAAGTAAACTCTTCATTTAGTGTTATAGAGGGGAAATGAGGCTGTGTTTTCAATCTGCAATCAGGGGGAATAACACTGTGTATTCTCAAAGGGTTTCTGGAGTGTGTTGTGGTGGGGATAACAGTCTAGCATGGGTGTTGTGGTGGGGATAACAGTCTAGCATGGGTGTTGTGGTGGGGATAACAGTCTAGCATGGGTGTTGTGGTGGGGATAACAGTCTAGCATGGGTGTTGTGGTGGGGATAACAGTCTAGCATGGGTGTTGTGGTGGGGATAACAGTCTAGCATGGGTGTTGTGGTGGGGATAACGGTCTAGCATGGGTGTTGTGGTGGGGATAACAGTCTAAATCAAATAAAATCAAATTTATTTATATAGCCCTTCGTACATCAGCTGATATCTCAAAGTGCTGTACAGAAACCCAGCCTAAAACCCAAACAGCAAGCAATGCAGGTGTAGAAGCACGGTGGCTAGGAAAAACTCCCTAGAAAGGCCAATACCTAGGAAGAAACCTAGAGAGGAACCAGGCTATGTGGGGTGGCCAGTCCTCTTCTGGCTGTGCCGGGTGGAGATTATAACAGAACATGGCCAAGATGTTCAAATGTTCATAAATGACCAGCATGGTCGAATAATAATAAGGCAGAACAGTTGAAACTGGAGCAGCAGCACAGTCAGGTGGAAGTTGAAACTGGAGCAGCAGCATGGCCAGGTGGACTGGGGACAGCAAGGAGTCATCATGTCAGATAGTCCTGGGCATGCTGCTGGTTCCAGTTTCAACTGAACTGAGCCTAGGACCATGCCCCAGGACTATCTGACATGATGACTCCTTGCTGTCCCAGTCCACCTGGCCATGCTGCTGCTCCAGTTTCAACTTCCACCTGACTGTGCTGCTGCTCCAGTTTCAACTGTTCTGCCTTATTATTATTCGACCATGCTGGTCATTTATGAACATTTGAACATCTTGGCCATGTTCTGTTATAATCTCCACCCGGCACAGCCAGAAGAGGACTGGCCACCCCACATAGCCTGGTTCCTCTCTAGGTTTCTTCCTAGGTATTGGCCTTTCTAGGGAGTTTTTCCTAGCCACCGTGCTTCTACACCTGCATTGCTTGCTGTTTGGGGTTTTAGGCTGGGTTTCTGTACAGCACTTTGAGATATCAGCTGATGTACGAAGGGCTATATAAATAAATTTGATTTTATTTGATTTAGACTGTTATCCCCACCACAACACCCATGCTAGACCGTTATCCCCACCACAACACCCATGCTAGACTGTTATCCCCACCACAACACCCATGCTAGACTGTTATCCCCACCACAACACCCATGCTAGACTGTTATCCCCACCACAACACCCATGCTAGACTGTTATCCCCACCACAACACCCATGCTAGACTGTTATCCCCACCACAACACCCATGCTAGACTGTTATCCCCACCACAACACACTCCAGAAACCCTTTGAGAATACACAGTGTTATTCCCCCTGATTGCAGATTGAAAACACAGCCTCATTTCCCCTCTATAACACTAAATGAAGAGTTTACTTTACGTTATGGCAATACTTTGTTTGCCTCATAATATCTTAGAATATGCATCATAGAATATTCATGCCGTGACCTTTCTTCTTGCTTTGTCTTTAGTATTTTGAATAGGCATACTAGGTTAAAGGATAACAACTGGCAATGGGAATCAAGTTTAGCTGTTTGTCTTCCTAGTCCAGTTCCTATTCACATTCATTAACTCATCCACATCTCCTTTTGGTCCATGGCTTCAACTGCACTCATGTCCTGCTCATCAATATGACACCACACACGCACACAGGGAGCGTCTCAGGGGATAAGAGTATTGATCAGAGTGAAGTCAAGATCAGCCTCTATTGTGTCTGACTCCCCAGCCCAGAATGACAGACAGATGATGGGTGGCAACATTCGGCCAGCGGGCCAAAACCGTCATGCAAGGGATTTTTGCCCCCCAAAGTATTTAGCAAAAAATCTAATCACCAGGAATTCAGCTAAAAAATAAGTTTAATTTAGGAAGTCTGTTCACCAAGTATTACCACAAATAAAATAGACAATGTTATCAAGGTATGAAATTATAGTATTTGAAAACAACAATATCTTTTTGGGGCTTAGTTGTGGTCAATTTGCAGTGTAGAGAATATTATAATTATGTTCTGGCCCCCCATGCTAACAAGAATTGGCCTGCTACTGAATCTAGTTGCCTAAAAATGCCATTTCAAAATGTAGGGGGTCCATGCCCCCCCCCCCCCCCCCCCCCCCCGTCCTCAGCTGGGCCCTGCACACACATACATGAAGAGATGTTCTCTCTTTCTAATGACAATGCCTGACACATATCGGCAGAGACAGTGATCAAGTGGGTATTTGCCCTATAGAAACAGATCACTATGTTATCCATGACTGATATATCTTCCTGTCCCTCCCATCCCCCCACAATCTTCAATCTCATCTCGAGTCACAAAAAAAATCTGGTGCTGCGCTAGCAGACGTTAGCACTTAGCGCTGCTAGCACACCTCCTCCGAAACAACCGTGAGTGAACATGTCAGGTGCGTGGGGCTGCTGAGACGCCAGCAGGTTTGGAAGGATAACAGTGTGAAGAGGCTTTGATGGCTGCGCTGCTCTTCACTTCCAGCCCCTCAGAAAGACATGCTCATCACAAGTGTAGATAAACAGAGTGTGTGCGTGTTTGTTAGTGGTGTGCAGGTCAGCTGTTTCTTCACGCTACCCGCCCGCAATTAAAAATAACCCATCCACAACCGCCCAACTATATGTGATAAAGTACAAATCTGATGCCCCCCATGTCGCTTCTCTCTTGTCATTATATGTTGCCCAGAAGAATAAATAAATACTTGCTCAACAGAATAATGATCGATAGAATGAATGCTTCAATCTAGTCTCTGTCATCTTTGTTCAGGAGCAAAGACCTTTAGGGACTGGGGAGGAAATGCAATATCACCAAAAAATGAAAAGATTTTCTGTGTAAAGGGAGGCTGCATGCCCTCCCTGACAAAGGCCATGCAGCCGAAACCTTCAGAGTTATTACACTTTGTTCCCATTGAACATGCCATACAAATAAAGGCCTTTTAATGAATTATATGAAGAGGGCCTTGGTCCTCCTTTCTTTTTGATGACATCAGTTAAACCGGTTGTAAGAAAAAGAAAGCTGTGAAAACGACCCAATGTTTTTCTGATGAGGTTCAGTTTGGCTTTGATGCATTTGATGTGGTTGAAATAGCCTACTATCAGCTGTTATGATGAATACAGCACCTCTACAGATCTGGAGGGACACAGAAATGGAGCGATAGAGAAAGAGAGCAATCACAAGCCAATGTTTATAGTTAATTGTTCATGTGTATCTCATAAAGGTAGCCAATTATGTTGTGTGTATAATAAATCTGATAAACAGTGTGGTTGTGACTCTCTATCTTACAATTGAGCCACAATAGACTATCTAATGCCCACGAGGCTAGCATCGGTAGCATGTTTCTACTTGAGTGAAATTGAGTAAAGTAACAGTACTTTTACTTGAGTAATATGTCATTCAAGTAACAGTGCATCTACTTGAGTAAAATGTCATTAAAAAGTAACAGTACTCCTACTTGAGAAAAATGTAATTGAAGTAACATATACTACTACTTGAGTATGATATTCCAGTACCTTTTCCATCCCTGTTAGTGAGGGAAAAAGAGGGAGAGAGGAAAAGACGGAGGGAGTGAGTGAGTGACCAAGTGTGAATAGGTGAGTGAGTGAATGTCAGCTGGTCCCATGAACAAGTAACAGATGAGGGATTGAATGGGTGAAAGAATTAGACGTGGCTACCACGTTGCAAGAGCGTGAAGCAAACCTGTGCCCATGCGCAGATATGAAGAGGGCCTTGGTCCTCCTTATTTTGATGACATCAGTTAGACCGGTTGTAAGAAAAAAGTCTGTGTGACTGTGTAAGAATGAAGTCTTGCTTCTCGCTCATCGCAATGTTGCTAGTGCAACATCATTTTGCTGACTCCTCCTTAAATATATGGAAAAGATCATTTGTAACAACGTTCAGGTAACCTTAGCAAAATGATCTAACTATCAAGGTCAATGTACCATACTACTATGGCTTACCCTGTAAAACAACACATTTCACTGCATCTATCTGGTGTATGTGACAGAAAAAATATTTGTATTTTATTTACTTTTTAAAAACTTTTTGGTGAGTCTGCGTTCCAGCGTGCATCTGTGTGTATCCGTCTGCCCCTGTGTTAATGGATGTCTCTGTGTTTATGGCTGTCTCTGTGTTTATGGCTGTCTGTGTTTATGGCTGTCTCTGTGTTTATGGATGTCTCTGTGTTTATGGATGTCTCTGTGTTTATGGTTGTCTCTGTGTTTATGGCTGTCCCTGTGTTTATGGCTGTTCCTGTGTTTATGGCTGTCCCTGTGTTTATGGTTGTCTCTGTGTTTATGGTTGTCTGTGTTATGGATGTCTCTAGTGTTTATGGCTGTCTCTGTATTTATGGTTGTCTCTGTGTTATGGTTGTCTCTGTGTTTATGGTTTTCTGTGTTTATGGAGTCTCTGTTTTTATGGCTGTATCTGTGGTTATGGTTGTCTCTGTGTTTATGGCTGGTCGCCTGTGTTTATGGTTGTCTCTGTGTTTATGGTTGTCTCTGTGTTTATGGTTGTCTCTGTGTTTATGGGCTGTCCCTGTGTTTATGGTTGTCTCTGTGTTTATGGTTGTCTGTGTTTTATGGATGTCTCTGTGTTTATGGCTGTCTCTGTGTTTAATGGATATCTCTGTGTTTATCGCTTTCTCTGTGTTTATGGATGTCTCTGTGTTTATGGATGTCTCTGTGTTTATCGCTGTCTCTGTGTTTATGGCTGTCTCTGTGTTTATGGATGTCTCTGTGTTTATGGATGTCTCTGTGTTTATGGATGGTCTCTGCTGTTTGTTTATGGATGTCTCTGTGTTTATGGATGTCTCTGTTTATGGTTGTCTGTGTTTATGGATGTCTCTGTGTTTATGGATGTCCCTGTGTTTATGGATGTCTCTGTGTTTATGGCTGTCTCGTGTTTATGGCTGTCTGTGTTTATGGTTGTCTCTGTGTTTATGGATGTCTCTGGTTTATGGATGTCTCTGTTTATGGTTGTCTATGTTTAATGGGTGTCTCTGTGTTTATGGATGTCCCTGTGTTTATCGCTTTCCCTGTGTTTATGGTTGTCCCTGTGTTTATGGTTGTCTCTGTGTTTATGGCTGTCTCTGTGTTATGGATATCTCTGTGTTTATCGCTTTCTCTGTGTTTATGGATGTCTCTGTGTTTATGGCTGTCCCTGTGTTTTATGGCTGTCCCTGTGTTTATGGTTGTCTCTGTGTTTATGGATGTCTCTGTGTTTATGGTTGTCTGTGTTTATGGCTGTCTCTGTGTTATGGATGTATCTGTGTTTATGGATGTCCCTGTGTTTATGGCTGTCTCTGTGTTCATGGCTGTCTTTGTGTTTATGGCTGTCCCTGTGTTTATGGTTGTCTCTGTGTTTATGGTTGTCTGTGTTTATGGCTGTCTCTGTGTTAATGGCTGCTTCTGTGTTTATGACTGTCCTCTGTGTTTATGGATGTCTCTGTGTTATGGATGTCTCTGTTTATGGATGTCTCTGTGTTTATGGATATCTCTGTGTTTATCGCTGTCTCTGTGTTATGGTTGTCTCTGTGTTTATGGATGTCCCTGTGTTTATGGCTGTCCCTGTGTTTATGGCTGTCCCTGTGTTTATGGCTGTCCTGTGTTATGGCTGTCCCTGTGTTTATGGTTGTCTCTGTGTTTATGGTTGTCTGTGTTTATGGATGTCTCTGTGTTTATGGCTGTCTCTGTGTTTATGGCTGTCTCTGTGTTTATGGATATCTCTGTGTTATGGATGTCTCTGTTTATGGTTGTCTCTGTGTTTATGGCTGTCTCTGTGTTTATGGATGTCTCTGTTTATGGTTGTCTGTGTTTATGGATGTCTCTGTGTTTATGGATGTCCCTGTGTTTATGGATTGTCTCTGTGTTTATGGCTTGTCCCCTGTGTTTATGGCTGTCTCTGTGTTATGGTTGTCTGTGTTTATCGCTTTCCCTGTGTTTATGGTTGTCCCTGTGTTTATGGTTGTCTCTGTGTTTATGGTTGTCTGTGTTTATGGATGTCTCTGTGTTTAAGGATGTCTCTGTGTTATGGTTGTCTGTGTTTATGGATATCTCTGTGTTTATGGTTGTCTCTGTGTTTATTGTTGTCTGTGTTTATGGCTGTCCCTGTGTTTATGGTTGTCTCTGTGTTTATGGTATCTGGTTTATGGATATTCTCTGTGTTTATGGTTGTCTCTGTGTTTATGGTTTGTCTGTGTTTATGGCTGTCCCTGTGTTTATGGTTGTCTCTGTGTTTATGGCTGTCTCTGTGTTAATGGCTGCTTCTGTGTTTATGACTGTCCCTGTGTTTATGGCTGTCTCTGTGTTTATGGATGTCTCTGTTTATGGATGTCTCTGTGTTTATGGATATCTCTGTGTTTATCGCTGTCTCTGTGTTTATGGATATCTCTGTGTTTATGGATGTCTCTGTGTTTATCGCTGTCTCTGTGTTTATGGCTGTCTCTGTGTTTATGGATGTCTCTGTTTATGGATGTTCTCTGTTTATGGCTGTCTCTGTGTTTATGGCTGTCTCTGTGTTATGATGTCCTGTTATGGATGTCTCTGTGTTTATGGATGTCCCTGTTTATGGATGTCTCTTTTTATGGATGTCTCTGTTCTATGGATGTCTCTGTTTATGGCTGTCTCTGTGTTTATGGATGTCTCTGTGTTTATGGATGCTCTGTGCTTATGGATGTCTCGTGTTTTAGGCTGTTCTCTGTGTTTAGGCATGTCTCTGTGTTTATGGATGTCTCTGTTTATGGATGTCTCTGTGTTTATGGCTGTCTCTGTGTTTATGGATGTCTCTGTGTTATGGATGTCTCTGTGTTTATGGATGTCTCTGTGTTTATGGATGTCTCTGTGTTTAGGATGTCTCTGTTTATGGATGTCTCTGTGTTTATGGATGTCTCTGTGGTTTATGGATGTCTCTGTGTTTATGGATGTCTCTGTGTTATGGAGTCTCTGTTTATGGATGTCTCTGTGTTTATGTGTCTCTGTGTTAGGATGTCTCTGTGTTATGGCTTATGTCTCTGTGTTTATGGCTTTGTCTCTGTGTTTATGGCTTGTCCCTGGTTATGGATGTCTCTGTGTTTATGGCTATCTCTGTGTTTATGGTACGTCTCTGTGTTTATGGACGTCTCTGTGTTTATGGACTGTCTCTGTGTTTATGGATGTCTCTGTGTTTATGGATGTCTCCTGTGTTTATGGGTCTGTGTTTATGCTGTTCTGTGTTTATCGCTGGTCTCTGTGTTATCGCTGTCTGTGTTTGTCTGTATCTGTATATTAACCGATTATACCCTACCTGAATCTATAAGCAGTTCTCCTATCCGAGACCTCTTCTTTCCTCCACCCCTCCTCTCCCCAGTGACAATTCCTCCTTTAATTTACCTCCTGTGTTTGCCACGGGCCAAGTTGTTACACGTTAACAGCCTGACCTTTTATCTCTGGCAGGACAGATGTCGCCCGGGTCGGCAAGGGTCATAATTGAATCTCTAAGCGTGCGTACGTTGACTCCCTGTGACCGCGATCAATACTAACGTCCACTCTGGTGACATCAAGTTCAACAACCCCTGTCTGGCCCCCTGAGTCTGCCTAAGATGACACTTAACCCTTTATAGGATCCGACAGACAGACAGAGAGAGAGAGAGAGAGAGAGAGAGAGAGAGAGAGAGAGAGAGCCTGGTAGCTACCAGGGGACATTGAATTATGAACGTCTGTAGAGGCCATGACACCCTTAGGAGTATTTTCCATAAGCCATGCTTAGTTGTCTCTCTCTCCCCCTCCCTCTCTTCCTCCACGCCTCACCATGTACTTCATCATGATGTAGGCTGAGTCATGTGCTTTGCTACTGTCGCCGTAAGGCATATCTCTGCCATGATCCATGTGGGTGACATGAGTCCAGATGGTTATTTCATTGTGTGTACTCATGGGGGGCTGTCATCCCATTTATTATCAGAGTCATAGTTTTTATGGTCATGTATATGATGTCTTCTGATAGACACATATTCATCTAAGCCTCTAAGCAACCGTATCAGATGGGGTTTGCTTAGCCTGGGTGTGAATGGTAGATCAGAGCTAACGAGGAGAGAGAGATATGGGTCCTTAGTGAGATCCAGATTTGGCTCGTTGCACAGTGAAATATTTGTCCGGCACTCTGATCGTATTGTTTGTCTCTTGAGAGAGCGAGAGAAGGATGACAGAGATAAACTGGAAGTGGGGGGGGGATAGAGAAGTTTATCGTTATCATTCCAGCATGACTAAAATATTGACTTGTGGGAGGTAATTGTGTTTTCCTACCCTACCAGATAGTAGATAGCATACAAGCCCATTGTAGCCTCCAATCTTCCATGCTGAGTCTCATTTTGTAGATTTGAATTGGCCCAGTTGGAATCATCACCATAAGCTGCTAGAGAACCCTGTGGAATCCACTTAAACATCTATTTCATTCTTTGTTTGCAACAACAACAATAAATAATATAGAAAAAGAAGGCATGGTGTGGAGTACTGCTGGTGTGTATGTGTGTGTTATGCAAATAGGAATGGAATGCTGGGCTGGCACAGAGAGCACTAACATGTTTGTAAGTGCTGGTGTATGATCAACATAAGATGTGTTGAAATTGTGCCCTCTGTAGGTGAAAAGTACATAACCAGCGAAGCATAAACATTGCACTTGCTCACATAACACATAGGAATTAGGAATTAGGAAACTAAACATTCTAAATCTTCAAAAGCTACAGAACTGTGAGCTCAAACACTGTATAGCTATTGCATTGCATTGCATTGCTTTCTTAGTAAGCAAGTCAGAAAGGGAGAGGAAGGAAGGCAAGGAAACAAGGAGGTAGAGAGGTTGGCCACTGTAGTTGTCATGGAAACGGTGAGGCGGGCATGTGGCGCCTCTTTGAGTGGGACCAGTTTGTTATTGGAGGTCACGTGGCCAGTCGCTAGGGACAGATGCACGTCCTGTACCTCTGATTCAAGCGTCGCGAGCTGCTGCTATCTCTAGTTTGAACAAAATGGCTGCAGAGGCACCACTAACGAAAGCCCGCTGAACGGTAGGAATTATCATCGACGATGTTTTAATGGATATCTTGGAAATACCCCCCTCTCCAAATATTGGATTTTGCAAGAATTTGCTCTCTTGGATTCCTCTATTTGCGAACATTTCACAGTCGCGTGCTGTAAAAACATTTTTTTTTTTTGCACTTTAAAAATGTCAGCTCATCAAGACAAGGTAGGTTACTGAAAATGCATATGGTGTCGTTTTTATATTTAGCTGAAAAAGTACACAAGTTGCACCGATATACTTTATCTTGCTTGACATTAGCTAGCTTGTTTGCTTAAATATCGCACTCTGCTGCCATTTCTTCCTTTCTCTGACACTTGCTCTATTTCACGTTGTTTGCTGAGATAATCAACATTTGCTTTGGTTGTTTGCAATTAAATTCGAGACTAGAGGAACACGTTTTGAACCTAAAACTTCGCCAAATGTTTAGGACTACAGAGAGCTAACGGTAGCTGTATTGCTTTGCTACTGTAGCTTCTTGCTGCGACCGAAATATTGGTCTGTGATAAGGGTATCAAGGACAACATCGATTATTGTCATGCAAATTACACCCTCAAATTGAATTCAAATTCACTAAATCCCACAGTGGGAAATGAGGTAAGACGTACTTGTATTTTCTAATCTTTTAACATGATTTATTTAGAGAAATATTTAAAGAGGGGCGGGGATTCGCATCCAAGCAAAGCGCCCTGATATGCGGCTGCAGCTTTCCGATTGATAAACAGCATCAATTTATCAAAAGTGCCTAATGCCTTCATGTTTGAGTATTGCAACATTGTTGGCAATTTTCTAAATTTGACTACCAAGGTCTTGTTTTTATTAAATCACTTCATTGTAATTAACCATCTTTAAAATGTATTCATAAAAGGAAACAAAACTGATCAGAATGCAAACCTAATGCCACACGGGAGGAAAATGATCAGTATAGCTAGAAGAAGCAACTTTGACCGTGACATTTGCATTAACCAATGACATTTACTAATGGGCTTCAACAACATCCCACTATGCGCATGCCGACTGGCATATGTGTTTGAAATGCTAAGCACATAGATCTATTCTAGAGTAAGCAGGTAGGCATTCGGTACTGCTGTGGTGATAAAATAGACAATGTAGTCAAATACAGATACAACATGAGCTGGTTGGGGGTCACAAGCAGGACTACTATCCAATGGCTTAGGGTTATGGGGGTAGTAATGGGGCTGGTTAAACAAATTAGCCAAGGAATTTCGGGCTCTATCTGAGGTTATACACATTTGAGATTAGTGGTTTGGAAGTCCATCTTGGATCCTTTCCAATTCTCATGGCACTTCTGGTTAATTGCTTTGGCCCTGGTCTTGTCTAGAAGAGATACAGTATTTGTCCAAATTGACTTTTCGTTGCAGGTTAGAAGAATTGGGTTAGGGAAACAACTTTTGGCGTCAAATTTGACAAGCTGCATCCCATCTAGACATAACCTTTGGCCCTTGTGTGGTCGGAATACAGCCAATCAAATCTCTCTAGTCTAACCAAACAGACATGGCTGAAGCTGGGTCCACAGTTACAAGCTTGGTTCTCTGCTTAAGCCTGCCATGTTTCTGTTGGTTGCTGATTTTTTAAAAGGTAGCGACTAGCAAGCGATTCCTCCTCTTGCTTTCTCTGACATGAATACACATTTATTGTGATGGCAACTGCCTCCTGCTCTGGGCATGCAGTCATAATGGCTGGGCTGCCCTGGCATGAGTCTCCCAGAGAGGAAGGGGCTTGCCAGGCTGAAAGATGGGCCATGTTGCCAGAGTTGGAATGCGCTCCAGAGGAAGGTTGCTTTATTGTTCAACAAGGCTTTGTTTATTTGAATAGAGACATGAAAGCACATGGTTATTTGTGAAAATGGATAGACCCATCCTATGTTGCAGCAGTTTAGCTTATGCTAGTCAACACCCGTCCCTAGATGTGTTTATAGGAAGATGTCCTGTACCATTATTTTAGCGAGAGGGACTCCATGGCACAATGAGTTGTTCTTCTACAGTTGGAATCCTTTGAACTGTCAAGATCTCATAAATCTCTTTTTAATTGAAACACATTTTCTCTTCCTGTATCCCCTTATCCCTGTGACATCTGTCATTACACTGTCTTCACAGTCAGTTGACATCGACCACCCCATACACACTCTTAATGCTCTGATTACTATACAGATCAGGTCTTAGGCCTGCACTCAGTTCCTCTCCTCAGCTCAGCATACACACAGTGGCCTGATGGTTAAGTTTCTGTGGCAGCTCTGGCAGTTTGGCTTACAGGGTAGTTGTTTGCCTTTGAAATTACTAACCTTGCTCTTTGTGAAATGCTCTGATGTCAAACTGTTTCTTAGAGATAGGTTTACATGTTTTGACTTTGCATGCCACACTATTGGCTAACCAGGACAGGATCTCTGAGGTAATGGTTTGATTGGCTCTATTTCTTACAAGCTAGCATTGTTGATAGTCCCAAATTATTCCCTGATCTGCCCCTCAGATTTGCTAGGCAAGGCCTAGAAGAAGAACACACACATATCAACAATTCAAGAACTGTCAGAAGAATCCATGTTCTTATTAATCAGGTCTGAATAAGTACAAAGCGATCGAAGCACAGATCAGCATAACTAAAGCATATCACTCTCCTCGTCCCAACTCAGCAGTTTTGGTCCTCAGGCGTTCTCTAAGCAGCCAGAAAGGCCAAATTCATTCTTGATAATTGAGTGCCATACAGTGGATGTACTAGGCTGAATATGAAGTATAGTGTACGCCTAAGTGAGGAAAAGCCTGATCCACAGCCTCTTCACATGAATCACTTAATCTGATTCTGAATAGCGCCAACACCCAGCAGGTTCCTGTCGCTAACTAGTCATTAGCTCAACTCTATTAAACATCTTTTTGTTGATGATCTAAAGAGTGGACCTTTTTCATTCTTTGTTTTGGGTTTCATATGTTAGTGTAACTAAGCAGTCAACAGCCAGTCTGTTTGATTTGACAGATAGCCTTGCAATAGATTGTCGTTTGCGTTCAGCTCACACACTGAATTGCAAATTCGTAAAGTTGTACAGACTTGCAAGGGAAATATCAGTTTGGGGGAGGAACCACACTTGAAGATTTTCTCCCCACTACCCACTATTAGAATCTCCTGTTCTAGATTAAACCATCAATCTCAGTGGGAGATCCTGGTGATTTTATAACTGCAAATTCAAAGAGCTGGCAATGGAAATATCACAGTCTGAAAACCCCACTTTGAGATATTCTCCAAGATATCCTAGTGAATTCATGAATGGATATGGACGTCCATCCTCCCAACTAGGCTACCAGACCTGAAACGGAATGGACGCCATATCTTTTGATAAGATGTAAGACTAGACCTCTGAAGCACAATCCTTCTGTTTCCTTATAAACAACTCATTCCCTTTATAATGTCATCGTTGTCTTTTGCCCTTTACGGGCAGCAGTCATTCAATGGCACCATGTTGGTAAACGTTAGGCCAGGTTTAACGAGCCATGAAGCTGGCGCTGGGGCCTTTCTCTCTGCTAACGCATGTTCACTCCCAGAGGGGCTGAGCTCTGGGGCAGAACACTTGTCATTCTCCAAGTAGACCTAAATGAGGCAAAGGGGAGATTATTGAAAGGCCCTTGAAGTGAACAGTAGGGTTTGTCCCCCTGAGGTCTGACTGAAGGCTTGGCTTTCTGGTTTCCTAGACTTCTGAAGAGAGGCCCACTTGAGGTGACCAATTTGAGTCATCCACTGATTCCACTCTCTAACGGCCTCTCAAGCCCAGTGTCAGTACTTCAATAGACTTTATATCCTTTAGCCTTGTATGTAAAAATATTTAGTATAATATATATATTTTAAATTACACTAAGAAATGCAGACTAGGCTACTTGGCCAAAGTGGGCCATTGAACATGTTAATGGCAGTTAGCTCATCAGTTGGACCTTCAGCAAGTCTAGCAAGTTTGTTTTATTGAATTTACACAAAGTTTTGGAGTTCTTCTTCACCTGCTTCAGTAAAAAATAGTTCCTGACTGCCCAGCCCTGCCACAAAGACAGCATTTATTAGTTGATTGGTGTTAATTTAGTCTTCTTGCTACGTGAGTTTCCCTTCATATACAGCCCTTTCACCTGCTGGATAATGGTTTTATGAAGATGAATGTGGAAACAGAGCAAGTGCCACGTGATTGGAGTCTACTAAGTTCTTTTGGTTGGGGACGTTCTGTGATCTATTGGAGTCAATACGTTGCTTTGACCGGGCTCGTGAAACGGCTGCTCCGGTTACTGACGGAGAGGATGAAAGTAATCGGGAACTTCAACTGCTGGAGCCGATCCATAGCTTTTATTCTGAGGGCCTGCTAAGAGTGTAGCATCTGAAAAAATCTCCTGGCCAGAGCATGTGTTATTTCATAGTTTTTTATGTCTTCACTATTATTCTACAATGTAGGAAATAGTAAAAATAAAGAAAACACCCTAATGAGTAGGTGTGTCCAGACTTTTGACTGGTACTGAGTGTGTGTGTGTAGATAATTCTCTCTCACACACAAACGTGTTTTGTTTCATGAGCTAAAATTAAAGATCCCGGAAAATGTTCCATACGCACAAAAAGCATATTTCTCCAATTTTGTGGACAAAAATGTTTACATCCCTATTAGTGAGCATTTCTCCTTTGCCCATGATAATCCATCCACTTGATGTGTGTGGCATATCAAGAAACATGATTAAACAGCAGGATCGTTACATAGGTGCACCTTGTGCTGGCTACAATAAGGCCCCTCTAAAAGTGCAATTTTGACACACAACACATGCCACAGATGTCTCAAGTTTAGGGAGCGTGCAATTGGCTAACTCTTGTGAATGTCCACGAGTTGTTGCCTCCAAAGTCGTTTTAGAGAGTTTTGTCAGTAGGTCCAACCGGCCTCACAACCGCAGACCACGTGTAACCGCCCAGGAACCTCCACACCTGGCTTCTTCACCTGTGGGATCGTCTGAGAACAGCCACATTTAGTCATTTTAAGTCCCACCCTTCAGCTACCATCAACCCCTGCCATCTATCTCTGAACACCATCCAGTTTTGATTCTATTTGCCATATATTTTCAGATGTGATGTTTCACAAATGTCTGACCTTTTCTCATAGTTTCTACAGATTGTAAATTAAAGAAACATTTTTGTTCAGATTATTTATGTTATTGGTGATTGACTATGACTTTTCAAATCATCCAGCAGTCCTATTTGCAGAGTTGGCTCCAGGTAAATTCTTCAGCTATTCCTGAAACTGCGACCAAAAACAAGCTACATATTTGACAGTACCAAAACAAGTGCTCTCAATGAATTCTCTCTCTTCGCAGCCAAGTCTGCAGTGCTGGGATGGTTGTATCACCCTTTAATGTAACATTTAATTGCAAGAATTTTGTATAGTTAAATTGAAAAACAAAGTTTTGCGAATCAGTTCATAAACCATGTGCCATGGATCGGTACATTGAGAATCTCCTCTCAACTATCTTGCAATCTATATGGCACCAAGCGGTCACTTTGTTGTTGTCCGGAAATGAAACTGCTATACTTTTATCACCATGTAAAAACAAAACAAATGTAGGTATTTAATGCAGGGCCGACAGACAAGTTCCTTACTTCTCCTCCTTCCAAGTGCTTTTTCCATTTTTGTGGTAATGCTGCAATAGTTAGTTTTAATTTAGATTGAGAGACATTTTGTTTAGCTGCATGTGTGACAAGTCAACCAGTCCTATATTTTATAATTTATTTCAATTATATATATTTTTGATCATTAGTATATTTGAGTTTACCATAATATTTGTTGAATATTTGTTCTGTCTTTTCTGGTGGATTAAACTGAAATTGCAACCAGCTTTCTATTGCTTGTTTTAAAAATAGCGATATTTGGAGAAATTATTTCATTTCAAATAACAGGAAGAGAGAGTTGTATTGGGGAAAAAGGCCATTCTTGAACATGGGGTGAGCCATTCTTACTAAGCTGCTAGAGAACCCGTTTGAATTTAAGTGTAGTTGTTGTATGATTTGAAGAGCCTTTAGTGAGATGATTTAGTATTGAATCCTTTATGCTCCCTCGACAAATTAATATTCATTATAATTTTGTCCTGGCTTGCCATTCCAATAAATATAATGAAACCCATTTGTAATAAGAGATTCTCCAAAATGGAATATTCCAGGCTTTATGTATAAATTCCAGTCATGCTTTATCAAAAGCCTTTTTCAAATTCCCCTGTGAATACCAGCTGGTTTCCCAGATTTCTTTAATTTTACTGTCCTTTTTGGCAGATGGATGGATAATTTTAAGCGTGTTTTGGGAGATAGCCGAAGGGCTCCAATGTGGCACATCAGATCTCGTTTTTTCCAGAGCGTTGTTGGGAAGTGCGGTCTGTCTTCCTAATGTACGATCGTGCCAAGCAGAGGGGCTGCAGTCTGATTCCGCCATTGCGGCTGCTGCGGTTGCTAGCGAGCAAGCAAACCCTTCTCCCAGGGGCTCAGCAGCCTCGCTCTATTTGTCTTGCAGTGCTGGCATTCCTGGCTCTGTGCCCAGTGACTATCGTCTCTCGCAAGCCCCTTCCCTCCACCGAGCGCACACCCACCACCTCCCCCCTTCCTTGTATGTTTTTCTCACATACACCAGAGTGTCTGGATATCAAAAGCAACCTGCACACCCACCACCTCCCCCCTTCCTTGTCTGTGTTCTCACATACACCAGAGTGTCTGGATATCAAAGCAACCTGCACACCCACCACATCCCCCCTTCCTGTATGTGTTCTCACATACACCAGAGTGTCTGGTATCAAAAGCACCTGCACTACCCACCTTCCCACCCCATCATACCATTACCCTCTTTATTGTACGGTCCTTCTCTACGCCTCTCTCTGATTGCCTTTGTCCGCCTTTGTTCCCAGAAGCATTCTGGTTTAAATAGAAATCACCTCTCTAATCCTCTTGTTGTGTTTAGTGGTTCTATCCTCCAGCACCTCAGAAGCCGCATCAAGCTCAAGGCTGTACGTTTAGCTTGTCAATCACTGTCTTCCTGCTCCAAAACTGACTGCTGACTGGCACTGCCTCAATGTCCATGTCAGTCATTCAAACCCCCTGACAGTCAAAAACAACTCATTTTTTCAACGTCTCTCTCATTTAGGTACCTTATTTTGGCATTTCTTGGGGATCCACCTCCCTAGACCATGCACACACACACACACACTAGGGCTGCACAATTAATCGGATTCACATTGAAATTGCAATATGGATAAGATCCATGTCACGTGATATTTTGAAAGGCATCTCAGCCCAGTGTAACGGAGGTTTTTCTAGTTATTTTCCTCTTGCAGTGGCTCCCCCACACACCAAGCAGCACCGTTCCTCCTCCTCGCTGGTAATTACTAGATGTTTGCATGCTGTTCTGTTGGGTCAAAGGCAGTCAACCGATTGTTCCAAACAAGAACTATGCTGCTTTCAACTTCCCTTCTTAAATAAGTCATTCTCTTTCTATGATTCCGGCAGTTCATCCAAGTGATTTGATCTTTGTTCCACGTCAAATTGCAATCGTATATTTGGTTTAAAAAAATGAAAGTCCTTGTTTCACAGTCCTTTTACCAGAGTTGTCTTGCACAAGGACCAACTGATCCTGGACAGTTTCCAGTATGTGTAGCCTAGGTCTATGTTTTCCGGCTCAGCCTGTGCCTAGACAGACAGCAGTTTAGCTCAGCTGGGCCATCACTCCATTCCTCTGATACTATGAGACACTAGCACAGTGCATCAATGTTGAATGGAGACTGTGGCTATATTTATCCAGCAGCTGTAGCTAGGCTTAATAGCTGGGCTGTGGGCCCCACAAAAATAAATATTATGGATCTAATGGGTTAGCCGTGGTATGGAAGCACATCGGAGTTCTGAGGCAAATTTCCATCCACATAATCTCTGGTCTTCAACCCTAAAAACAGCCAGACAGTAGGAGTTGCCTATTAATAGCTCTGTTCTTTCCTGCTGCTGCTCTTTGGAACCAAATAGGCCAACATGGAGAACGCTGCAGCGGCTTATGGCTAGTCAACAGTTCCACTTAACACATGGAGCTACATGGAGCACTCAGCTCTGTTCCAAGCTAGTCTGTGGCCCATGCTGTGAGGTAACTCCCCGGTGAAGTGTTAAGAGGACCAAAGCCAAGATTAGCCCCGAGATTGGCTGATTAGCCCGTCGACTGGCCAATCAGTGCATGGCTACGTGGATATGTGAGAGACAGCGTTTTTTGTGTGCGATTTCTTTGAGACATTCGCCAGCCTACACACGTTACTATTATCAGGTCAGTTGTTTTAGCTTAGTTGCTAATTGCCTGCGTGAGCAACTGCACCTCCTTATGTTGTATTGAAGTCTGTGGTAGACTTGCCTTATTGTGCTTCAGCCTGCTTCTCTATGGTAGACTTGCCTTATTGTGCTTCAGCCTGCTTCTCTGTGGTAGACTTGCCTTATTGTGCTTCAGCCTGCTTCTCTGTGGTAGACTTGCCTTATTGTGCTTCAGCCTGCTCTCTGTGGTAGACTTGCTTATTGTGCTTCAGCCTGCTCTCTGTGGTAGACTTGCCTTATTGTGCTTCAGCCTGCTTCTTTGTGGTAGACTGCCTTATTGTGCTTCAGCCTGCTTCTCTGTGGTAGACTTGCCTTATTGTGCTTCAGCCTGCTTCTCTGTGGTAGACTTGCCTTATTGTGCTTCAGCCTGCTTCTCTGTGGTAGACTTGCCTTATTGTGCTTCAGCCTGCTTCTCTGTGGTAGATAGACTTGCCTTATTGTGCTTCAGCCTGCTTCTTTGCCTTCTGTTTATATTGTATCCTAATGGAAGAAGGGGAGCAGACTGTGTTGGTTATGGTAGTTGTGTGTTTTATAGGCTAGGCATTTTTCTCAAACCTTCTCCTCAGACATGTTGAATTCCAACAAAAACACACCTGATTTGTCTCCCGAGTGGGGCGGTGGTCTAAGGCACTGCATCTCAGTGCTAGACGCGTCACTACAGACACTGGTTCGATTCCAGGCTGTATCACAACCGCCTGTGATTGGGAGTCCCATAGGGCGGCGCACAATTGTCCAGCGTCATCCAGGTTTGGCCGGGGTTGGCCGTCATTGTAATAAGAATTTGTTCTTAACTGACTTGCCTAGTTTAAAATAAAAAAAATAACTAATCAAATTTGGTCTTTCTAGAGACTGTGTCAAACCTGATGCCCCGAAGACCGGTGAGTAATATGCAGTGCACTGTGCAGCGGCCTAAAAACCTAACTGACTCTGGATCAGTGCTTAAGGGCCAACATCCACCACCTCTCCACCTGGCTGCACACTCATCAGGCCTCGGGAGCTCTTGTTGCCAGGCGATGGCACGGCATTGCAGCACATGCTTGGCTTACATTTTTAGATGCAATTTTCATCTCCGGTTCAAGGAAACCGGATTCCAATTATGTATTTTTCCATGCAGTTATTATTCCCCCATCTGTCCTTAATGCTGGAGCTTTTTAAGTGAAAAGAGAAAAGGCCTAGGCCGTATTAGGCTAATATAGGATCGGGACGCATCCCAAATGGCACCCTATTCCTAACATAGTGCTCTGGTCAAAAGTAGTGGACAATGTAGGGAATCGGGGGCCATTTGGGACGCTGAATACCCAACTCTCCTCTGGAACTCTGCTGCTCGCGAAAGGATGTGGAATGTCAGGTCGTTTTTGTGTGTGTTTTTTTAAT